>NC_133148.1:34989011-35102096 GCF_048418815.1 Hemitrygon akajei
ATAAAGTTTTCCAGTCTCCCGAGGAGGTATGAAGCTTCTTGAGCCTTTTTGGAAGCAACATCGACATGGTAGTGCCAGTCAGGTTATTGGTGATCTCCTCTTCTGAACTTGAATTAAGTGATTATGCAGAAAGTTTGAAGTTAATAACTTATCAGGGGTGATTGATACGTTCGTGGCTTAGGTGGAAAGAGATGAGTTATGAACCAAAATTTCTGCAGATTCACTCAAATTGTTGAACTTCATGTACGTATAACGAGCTATGTATAACTCATCTCTGTCTACGTTGGGCCACGAACATATCAATCAGCCTTGCTGTGGACACTTTCTGGAGGTCCAAGATCCGTATGCTCAACGACAACTGGACTAAGTGTGACAATGTAGGAGGGGACGATGTTGAAAAAAAAATGTACTAGGTTTTCTAAAATTGACGCCTTCTACCTTAGGCTACAAACCTATCAATCACGCCTCATAGAAGTCTCCTTGACTGTCGGTAAGAATAATATGGGCTGATATGATCTTTCTGTTCCTGTATACACTTAATCATTGAAATACCTGCGAATCTCCGGCTATCTTTAATTGAATCCCTCCAACAAAAGCACTGTTCCCTCATTCATCAAGGTCTGGTCTATGCAAGGATTGCTCTCTCCATGAATCCTTTTTCCATTCTTTAATTCCATCATTCCTTTAATCCGAGTAATATATATATATATATATATATATATATATACACACACACACACACACACACACACACACACACACACACACACACACACACACACACACACACACACACACACATATATATATATATATATATATAAATAATTGCGGTCCCTTCATTGACTCCTGCGAGCTTCTACCATTGTGACAACAAAGGACTCCTTATCCATAGTCTCTAAACTGTGCCAGTCAGCAGTTCCTCTAACCTTGCTAGTGCCTTGTCTGTGCCATCCCGAGGTCACATTGAGCAGCTTCATGGCCATAAGGTGCCTAATATGTGTCACCATGTTCCAGTAAATAATCGACTTTCCTTTGCCTCAACTGACTGGTATGTCCTCAAAGTATTTTATATGATTTTCTGGCGTGCAGTTACCTTAGAGGAAACATAGAGAAATTGTTTTACATTATTAGGTATTTAAAACGTTACGACATTTTGCCCTTAATAATGGACTTATCCAAGCATGTCATTTCTAATGGAAGGATAAACATAAGCTGCGGAGTGCTCTGACTTCAATTTACCATCATACCGTGTTAAAGGCGTGTTTAGAAATATGCAGAATTGCTGAAGTTGTTTGACTACTAAACACTGCTTCTCCACAGAGTTGAACACTCCGGCTACCATTTTATTCCCGCTATACTCATCACAGCGTGGCACAATTCCTCTCTAACCTGTTGCTTTGTATTTCGAACAACGGCGTGTCCCAGTAGAGGAAGGATAAAGACTAATTCGTAACATGATGTCCTCTCATTCAGTGTCAGCAAAACCAAAGAACTGGGGCTTGATTCCAGGAATAGTGCTATGCATATCCTCCTTGTGTGTGTATCAACGGAGTAAAGGTTGAGAGCAGTGAGCCCTCCAAATTCCTCGGAGAAAACCTTACAAAAGAGTGTCTAGGCACACCAAAGAGTTGTCACGCTGCAATGGTTTGGCAACTACTCTTTGTCCACACCAAGCGAAAACAAAATCATTCATTCCCGTCAATCCTCACCGATATTTATTGATGCACCCGAAAACACACCCTCTCTGTAATGTTTCACTGCTAATGTTATGATTTCTCTGTTGCAGTATATTTGGGTTATGACTGGTGATACCGAGGATGGGAAAGTGGGCCATCCAATGTGGGTCATTCATCCCTGTCAGCCCTCACCAATGTATACTGATGCTCCACAAAACACACCCTAACTGTACGCATTACGGCGTGCTAACTGTTGTGCACATGGCCGCAATTTGGTAGCTCAGCCTCCTCTCTATGGGTTCTGACTATATTTTGCTCTGCCGCAGTGAAACAACCTGAATAATGAAACCCACACGGACCATTCTCTCTTCCTCGTACTTCCATCCGTTTCAAAAGCGGAAAGGCACGTCCTGACTGTTTCTAACGATATGTAATAAATGCTGCCACAGAACAATAAGATGCATTTTTGGCTTTGCAATATATCTCGCTATTATTCTCCTGTTATTTTTACTTGCACCCCACTTTCTCTGCAGCTTTTAGAAGTTATTCTCCATTTGCTGTGTTCTCACTATGTTCCTCATGATTAAATAGTGTATCGCACACGCACAAAAAATATAAACATACACCGTTCTTCACCTCATTCCAAACTCACGCTCACACTATTATCTCTGTCACTCTCTCTCTCTCTCACACACACACACACACAAACAAACACTTACAGTCTGTACACATAGACGGACTCCCTCTGACTTCTTTTGCAGCTAACCTGGCCGTGATCGCAGTATTGCTCCGCCGGCGGTGCGGTCTCTCCAGATGCATCACTGTCTACCTGCTGTCCATGGCTGTGACCGATCTCCTAGTCGTCATCACCGGCGTGATATTACACCGGATTGTTCCCATGCTTTTACCGTTCAATATTTCGACCACCGTTCCGGCCTGCATTACAAATTTTGTGTTAGCATTTATCATAAGAGATTGTTCCGTCTGGGTAACAGTGATGTTTACATTGGATCGGTATGTGGCTATTTGCTGCCAGAAATTAAAGACGAAGTATTGCACAGAGCGAACTGCGAATGTGGTGATCGGAACTGTTACTGTCGTCAGCTGCATCAAAAGTGTATTTAATGCTTTTGTATATGAAGTACCAAATAAAAATGAGCGCACACAATGCATGCTTAAATCCGTATATTATACCTCAGCGGCCTGGATAGCATTTGACTGGATCGATAGTATTTTAACCCCATGTTTGCCATTCGTTCTAATCTGCTTATTCAATGTCCTAACCGTGAGACATATTTTGAGGGCCATTAGAATCCGCAGGAGACTCCAGAGCGGCGGGAACACTGAGAGTCAGAATGACCCGGAAGTGAGCAGTCGCAGGAAGTCTATCGTCCTGCTGCTAAGTATCTCGGGCATCTTTATCCTCTTGTGGCTGCTGCCGCTGGTAACCTTCCTCTACATTCGCATTGGCAATATCGCTTACTTTACAGGCTCCAACTTCAGTGAATCTATTCTTCCTCTGCAAGAAAGCGGGTATGTGCTTCAGTTCCTATGTGCTTGTGTGAACCCATTTATTTATGCCGGGACACAGAGTAAGATCAGAGACGAGATAAAGCTGGGGCTGAAATATCCACTGAATTTCATTAATAAATTATTGTAAGAAACAGACTGCTTGTAATTGTTCACATCTCTAACACTTCATCCGGAAGATGTTTCCTCATGCTCAGAACCCGTTTTCCTCGCCGATGGTGAATTCTGCGCTCTGAAACATATAGTTCCTTTAGCTTTACATCGGGCAATTGATTCATAAGTTTCGTTGGGTAGAAAGAAGTCCAGTCTATAAATCAGTGCATTCTAATAAATAAGTGACAGTGGACGCACACAAACCAATTATTTTGTTCTTGCCATACAGTCGATGGAACGAATGCTGTCATTTTGTGAAGCTGCTCTGCGTCCTCCAATTTGTGAACTGGTAGTACTCAGCTGAATCAGCATGTTAAAGCAGACTTTTTTAGCCAGAGAGTAGTAAATCTGTGGAGTGCTCTGCTACGGACTGTGAAGCCCATATTCGTGAGTATATTTAAGGTGTATGTTAATCTGTTTATGATCGGCCAGGGCTTCAAATGAAATGCGAGAAGGCAGATGTATGGGTAAGCTCCAAAATCTCCCTGACAATCGAGATCATAGGAAATTATCTATACATTCCTTTTTTCTGCCTCTCTCCATTCAAGAACAGTGAACTGACAGTTTAAATGTCTAGGCATTTGATGCCTTGCTCGAATTCATTGAATCACGAAAAAACATTATTAATGACTCCACAATTTCCTGTGGCTAACTGATCATTATTACTGATGCGGCCCTTATTACAGAATTGGCCTCCCTGGAAGGAGTCGAGTATAAATATCTTCGTTGGGTCCACAGGAGACTCAAGTCGCATGGTATTGGTGACGTACATCTGGGGCTGCGTAGTTAGTGGTAACATAGCCAAAATGAAGAATAAGAGGAAGTCGTCAATTCTAAAGACCTGGATTATTTTGCTTGGAGGGGATTACTCCAGAAATGCGTATTGTGGAAATAGACACAACACGAGAAGTATCCTGGTTAAAATAGCGGTGAAGGGAAAGCCATCGTCCAAGGTCTTCGGAAGATTACTTAAGGGAAATTGTCAGAAGCCAGTTGCAGTTGGCTGTCTACTTAATTATTGAGTAGAATGCAGGCAGAAAGCTAAAATAGAGCAAGAAACGCGTAAGGTCGAATGTTAGTAGTAAGTTCAAATATAGAGAGAAAGAACAGAAAAGGTAAATGTAGAATAACGACAGAATTTTTTAAAGCATGTGGCAGCTACTTTCACATATTCACCACTCTCTGACAGAGAAATTCTTCCTCAACACTGTTTAAAAAGAATGTTCCTCTATTCAGAGTCTCTGCCGCTTGGTCTTAGACTCCCCCGCCATAGGCAAAATCCTCTCCTCTTCCACTTTGTCAGGGCCGTTCATCATTCGAAAGTCACTCATTATTCTGAGTTCACGTGAATACAAGCACAGAAGCATCAAATACATTTCAGATGAGAAGCCATACAAACCTGTATTCATTTTAGTGAAAGTCCTTGAACACTCTCCTAGTTTAGCACATCATTTCCAAGGTAAGGGGGTCCAAAACTGCTCACAGTACTCTACTTAAGCCCTCGCCTGTGTTTTATAACATCTCAAAATTACATCCTTGCTTTCATATTCTAGACGTTTTGAATTGAATACGACCAACACATTCGTCTTCCTCACCACAGACTGAAACTGCAAAGTAACCTGTAGGGAATCCTGCACAAGGACTCCAAAGTCCCATATTGCCGCAGCTGTTTTAATATTTTCTCTCCATCTAGAAACTCTCAACTCTTTAATTTCTTCTACCAATCTGTGTGACTATCCATTTCCCCACAGTGTGTTCCACCTGCCACTTCTTTGCCTCTTCACCTTATGTGTCTAGGCCCTTCTGCAATCTCTCTGCGACCTGTCCTCAAAACTACCTGACGCTCCACGTTCCTCCGTATCGTCTTGAACTTTTTCAGCAATGCCATCAATGGCATCATCCAACTCACTAAAACATAACAGAAAAAAATGGTCACAACAGCGACCTTTGAGGAAAACCTGTAATCTCCAGCAGCCAACCAGAAACAGTTCTCTATATTCCCACAATTTGCATCCTGCCTGTCAACCGCTCTTCTATGCATTCTCTAACCTTCCCTGTCATGCCACAGGCTGACAGTTTGTGCAGCAGCTTCATGTGTGAAACTTTGTCAGAGGCCTTCTGAAAATCCAAATACACATCAACCGATTCTCCTTTCTCTATCCTGCTGCTTATTTCTTCAAAGAATTCCAATAGATTTGTCAGGAACGATTTTGCCTTGAGGGAACCATGTTGCCTGCCATATAAATCGGAAAATAAAGGCTCCACAATGAGGTGGGGGGGGGACACAACTTAAAGAAGAGCTTGCTGCTTTTCAGGCGTAGAGCAGTGTGGATTGGACACGGATATACCAGTGGCAGTGACAATGGCAAAGCTGGTAAAAGGAGATTAAACAAAAAGCGAAAACCAAAGTAGCTCGTGCCGAACTGGAGGGATTTAAGAAACAATATAGCGATTTTAAGGCGTCAGCAATATAATATAGGAATCTGTATACGAAAAGGAACGCAAAATGGGAGATAATACGAGTTTAAAGCAGATACATAAGTTACAAGTTTTGTACAGCTGCACTGATAGAAGTAATATGCGCATCTGGATCTGAATGAGGTGAGGATGTAGAATAGAAAGATTTGGATTATAGTGACAGCTGATAAGGAGAAGTTAATCATGTGTTTCACGAAAAAAATGATGAATTAAAATATTCTGCTGCACTGAAAATAATTTGCCGGAATTCTTCTCTTTTAAGTGGTCATGCCATTTAGAGGTTCATGAACGGAATCTCTTGTTTCCTTTCTTTTTTCGTAAAATATGTTTCGATCTGCTAATTAACATGTATTCTAAGTTTTGTAGTTACATGCGAATATTTTGAAGGAAGAAAAGTACCAATGTGAATATTTGTTTGTCTTGTCGGTATAACGTTGTTTCTTTGTCACTTTTCTATGGAATTGAGATTAGAAGGAGACACGGATTCTACCCAACTCATGTGAGATCCGTGTTTAGGAGAAAGGGATATCTGAATCCCCATTCTGGATGTGAGATATTCACATTTCAGACGGAAATGGGCATTCAGGGAAACTTCACAATGGTGGGCAGTTAAATTGGGTATTTGAAGTTAATGTTTTGGAAGATTCAATATTTTCGAAACAATAATAGAAATTGTTTCTACAAATAAGACCACTTTCTTTTGACGAACATAAAGTATGTTTCTCATGACTTTTGACACTTTGATCTTCAGATTGATTTTTTCGGTTAAATAGTTTGATGCATGCAATCATGGTGTATGTCCTGTAAATTATAAATGAAAGAACTAATGCATCTAGCTGCAGATGAACGTTCCAATTAAAATGTTTTGTTTTGTGAGGCTGCCATTTGTGAAGCTTCTCCGTGTCTTTCATTGAGTAAACTTGTTTTGCTCGGCTGGATCGGCATTTTAAAGCAGACATAATGATGCTTCAGGTAATCTGCTGAACTCGTGTCCATTTCAATATAAGAGTTTATTTGTAAGGTGTTCTATATTATGGAATAGAATGCAGGTTTATGAATGGTGAGGTCTGTGACATCCTTGTGCGATTCAAGCTGGTTACTAGTTTGGCAACCTATATTGAATGAAGACCCATAAAATGCCAGCTGTCACTAGCAGAGGAGGGCAATATATTGATGCTTGCTTGGACCAGACCTAATAAAAAGGTGTTACAGGTCAGTCAGATGACCTCAAGGCAAGGGCATTGATATGCAACATTTGAACAAGTAATAATAATGTATAAAAACGAACGATTTCGTATGTGAGGCAGAAACAGCTCTTCCGAGACCATCTGTCGAGACGTGGAAAACCCCTGGTTGGAGCATAGATACCTTTCCCGGTAATAAGGTGTTGTATCCTTTCCCTGTTGATAGCAGGTTAGGGAAACTTGGTAAGTTTGTGCAGAGGGATTCGATTGTGTAAATTCACGTGTTCTTTGATTGTGAGAATAAGGTACTAGTCATAAAATCCAGATCCCCTCTGTGCCTAACTGTTCATCTTTACTAAGCAGTAGATCCTTGAAACATCTACGTTACAAAGAATCTGGCCCCTCGTCCCAGTAGCTCCATTCTGTCAATGAACTATTTGTTTGCATATCCTTATTTTCCTCCAGCATTTCTATCGCCTCAGCATCATTCCCTACTAATAGGCTACCAAGCACCTACAGAATATGGATAACTTACAGTGGCTAATGTTCCTATCAACCTGCACATCTATTTCATGTGGGAGAAAAACCAGTGCGATTACACAAAAACATGGAAACTCCATATAGAGAGTAGTGGGGCACAAGACCGAACCTAGTTTTGCGGGGCTGTGAGGGAACTCCAGGATCTGCTGCACTGTTGTTCCGCCCATTTGTTACATATTAGAGGAAATAGCAATACGAAGAGCGATCGGTCTATTGAGATTACAAGGAAAAGAAAATGATGCCAGGGACTACTTACTAATGTTCCAGAAAGCTTGGCAACTTCACGTATGGGAAAGAGCAGCGTTGCAAGGTCGGCCTGATCACACAATAACATTACGGCACTGGTATGAAGGAAACGTAAATTACTATTACTATCAGTTCAACTTCTGAGTATCATTAAAAATTCAGTACTGTGTAGAGGTCTGAGGCACAAATAATGCATACAGCTTGGGTGCCTATGACTTTTATTCAGTACTGTACTTGCGACGTAGCAGAGAACGAGGTTGCAAATCTGGCGACAGCACTGGATTGCGGGAAAGGCGAGGTGGAGCGCCGTGAGACAGGGTGTGGGTCAGATGCCACTGTAGTGCCATGGGCGGACGCTGTCCCGCTTGAAGACACACCCAGTCCTGAGACACGAGGCAGGATTTTTTGTTTCTCAATAATTGGGTTATTGATCATCACAGAATGTACCCGCTGGTGCTTCTCGCTCCCTCCACTGTCCATTCCCCTTTCCGCAACCATAATTTCCGTCATCCTACCCCCTTCCCACTCTCATTCCACAACAGAGACCCATATTAGAATCAAGTTTATCATCACCCAATTCTGTCAGTTATTTTTTGACGGCAGTAGTGTAGTGTAATACATAAAATTGCTACGGCACTGTGCAAAACAACGATTATTTGTTCGTCCTTGACCGTTCACTTCCGTCCACAGACGCTGCTCGATCTATAGTTTTCCTCCAGTAGTCAGTGTGTAGCTCCACATTCCAATATCTACTGTCACTCGTACCTTCTTGTTTAACCTTTATAACAGGGAATTCAAATTGTAAAAAGTTGCTGTGCGGATTTAAGTTAACTAAATACTGGCGAGACGTTCTCCAGAATCATTCTTTCAATATTCCAAGATCATTTTAGATTTATCATCAAAGTACTTGTATGTTCAATTATAAGATCCAGAGAATCATTTGTTTTGCCAGCCAATAGGGGGGAAAATAGTAGAATTTTACGGGAAAATATACATTAAGAAAGACTGGCATACACCAATGTGCAGAAGAAGATAAACTGGAAATAGAATTAAAACTGATTGTTGGGGAAGTTATGTATTCATTAATTTTTACATATAGCCTTTGTAAATTATATAAACAACAAAGAGTGTTTAATCAAATGATTTATTTCCAAGATTATTCAGATATTGTTGAAATATTAATTAGCAGTTACTGTCTCTGGACACGGGTTAAAATAGCTAGGACTGTCATGAACAGAAATTTCTTTATTACAGTGTCTGTAGAACCCAAGTTATTGAAAGGGTGTATTGAGTTGACTTTATTTCTTACATCCATTAAAATTACAGGAGGACAACAAATATTAACCCTACGCCTCCACCTGAACGTGTAATGTGCAAATTATCATATTTATTAATAAATATTATGCACAATAAGATATGCAACAGAACAGCCAAATAAGCTTCGGAATACAACTGTGTCAGCGTGAATTAATCAGTCTGATGGCCTGGTGGGAGAAGTTGTCCTGGAAACTTTTAGTCCTGGCCTAAATGCAGCGGTACGTTTTCCCGGATGGTAGCAGCTGGAACAGTTTGTACATCAAAACATAGAAAACCTACAGCACAATACAGGCCCTTCGACCCACAAAGTTGTGCCGAACATGTCCTTACCTTAGAAATTACTAGGCTTAACTATAGCCTTCTATTTTTCTAAACTCCATGTACCTATTCAAAAGTGTCTTAAAATGCCCTATCGTATCCGCCTCCACCATCGTTGCCGGCAGCCCATTCCACGCACTCACTACTCTCTGAGTAAAAAAGCCTATCCATAACAACTCCTCTGCACCTACTCCCCAGCACCTTAAACATGTGTCCTCTTGTGGTAACCATTTCAGCCCTGGAAAATGCCTCTGACTATCCACACGATCAATCTTATACATCGCTATCAGTTCACCTTTCATCCTCCGTCGCTCGCAGGAGAAAAGGCCAAGTTCAGTCAACCTATTCTCATAAGGCATGCTCTGCAAACAAGGCAACATCCTTGTAAATTTCCTCTGCACCCTTTCTATGACTTCCGCATCCTTCCTGTAGTGAGGCGACCAGAACTGAGCACAGTACTCCAAGTTTGTAGTTGGGGTGTAGATTGGTTACTGGACAGAGAAGGACACAATCATTTTGAATATCAGATCAGGTTTTACGTTCTAAATAATATAATCCTTCTTGTATTTTGGCAGGTTTCTAATAATTCCAGAATTCACTGACGGTGCTCTGAATCTATTCAAAGAAATAGTTGATAGCATTTGTTACATCAAAGTCGACGGACTCAGTGCTGAAGAGAAACTGCAGAACCACTAACCAAGCTCTTTAAGCAAAGCTACAAAACTCGCACCTTCCCAGCAAGGTGTGAAATTGTCCCACTTCCGTTCTATGCAAACCCTATCCAACCAGCAGCAATTATCATTAACAGTACTAAACGGCACACTTAACTTTACCTTTTTTTTAATGCCTATTGCAGCTTTAGTACAAGCACAATGGTGAGTCGACCTGCGTAACAAGTGTAAGTCAACATACTTCGCTATGGTAAGAAGGTGTGAAGGAAATTAACTTCCTACGGGTATTTAATTAAAGTTGGTCACGAATAAACTGGACACGGACTTCGAAGTGACTAGAGAATACCTTTATTCATGGATAACTTGCTGGAAGACTGTATATGGGTTACTGGACAGAGAAGGACAAAAACATTTTGAATATCAGAGCAGGCTTTAAGTAATGAATAATCTCATCCCGCTCATATCTGTGCAGATTGAAAATAATTTTCAATTCTCTGATGGTGCATTGCATCTATAACAGGGCGAAAGCCTCGGCCTCCAAAGTAGAATAGATATAGCCTTTTTGTTAAATGCACACAAAAAGTCAATTAAATCTACCAAAGTTACAAGGAAAAAAACAAACCTGTGTGTCTTATCAATTCGCATGAAAAATATCAGAGATAGTCTCTTGCCACAGCACAGTGATAGGTTGTTAAACATCACTGAAACTTCGATAAATTACTGCAAGAATGCTGATCACTCAGGCCGAATGGGGAACCCTTATATATGATATATAGAAGGATCATTAAATACTTAGATCCAGGAAGTAATTAAAGTATAATTTTATATTTTATATGTTTATATGTTTTATGCTTTATATGCTAGTGAAGGAATAGCGATAGATCTTTTTAATTGTCAGATACCTGGCAGCCCACAAGGTCGCCCAACAATTTATAACCTTCACCATCTTCATCTTGTATACACAGCTGTGTTATGCACTAAGACCAGCACTAGACATATTCCTAATTAACGGAAGGGTCAGGGTGCTAACAACTCAGATATTTTAACGCTTTATTCAGAATTTTCCTCCAAACTGAAATGGTAGCTTCAAAGAGACACAAGTGCAGAAATGTAACAACGCTGGAAGAACAGTAAACCATTCGCTACTCTTGCCTTGTCTTCATCTATAAAGATACTGAGTACAGGAGTTGAGAGGTTGTGTTGCAGCTAAATTGGTAAAGCTCCGATCAGAGCTTGCGGGTAATGCACACTGTTCAGCTTGATCGTCCACAGGAACGATGTCATAAAGCTCAAAATGCAGCAAACTGCTCTATGAGGATGCTGTTAAGACTGGAAGGATTTAAATATAAAGAGAGCCTTGGTAAATTAACACGCCTTTCTTTCAGAGCAAATGTAGCTGTAAGGTGACCTTGCAGAAATTTACAAATACGCGATGAACAGAAATTTGGTGAATAGCAAAAGTCAGAATTCGAGGGCATTGACGATGAAACCTGGAGTACATAGGTATAAAGAAAGAGAGGAAATATTTAAAAGTGACGAGGCGAGATGCTTTGTCTCACGTAGAAATTGGTCTATACGTGAAATGTGTGTGGTCGACACGGGTAAATTCACGATATTCATAAGGCAGTTTGAAATGCACAGGGAAGAAAAGGATTAAAGCAATATTGGAAAAATATTGACAAATGTTAGCTTAGTTACAACTTAGCTAGAATGGAAGAATTGAGACGAGTGCACGATAACTCTGCTTCTTTTAATACGTAAAGCTTTGGATAGGAACGCATGCACCAGCAAACATCTTGAGACTGGTTATTTACTGTTTCTTGATTTCTGATCTGATAAAGTATTTGTGTTGATTATCATGCTGCAATATATTGTGAAATGTATAACTGATAAATTTAACTGATATTGTTTCTTTATGTCAATTGTAAACCTTTTCCCTTTGGTCATTCCCCCAGCTTATTAATATTCACTAATAAGTTTTCCCATTGAATGTATAACTTTGTTTAAATATGTTATCAATTTTAAATATTATTTTTGTCATGTATTTTATTCTATTTAATTGCAAAATTTCTTCTTTATAGACTCTAATTTTCTACGTTTCCTATTAAATCATCTAACCCCATTCTGATAGTAAATATCGAACAGAAATCGCAACAATTTCTCTTCCACGCTATTTATTACTGAAAAATTTCAAGCAGAATTTGGTGATATCCACATTTAAAACAGGATATGGAGTAATACCGATATTGACAGAACATGGCTGAGTGTCCAGGAATTAAGAAACTATTGGATGAATTGCGATATATCAATTAGAAAACTACCGACAGTTTGAGGACTGTTAATGTGGCTTACCATCATGCCAGAACGCATGAAACAAAGTGAAGGATTTAAGGATAAATTAACTTGTAATGAAGGAGGCTCCACTACTTAATATTCAAACGATTTCTTTTGATCACATCGAGGAAATTGCAGATAGCTCAATGTGTCAAAGTATATCGTTTGTTCCACGCTTCAGTACATACAAAAGTACTTCCAAAAGCTCTCATTGGTTTCATGGCGAATAAAAGTAAATCATTCTGCCATTATAGCATTGAAGTATCTGGAACTGCAACATACCCTAAGATTTTTCTTTTATCGCGTTTGCCCGTACATGTACTTGTTGATGGGACAATAAACTTTGACTAATTATCTACTGAATTTCTGCAATTAATACAGTCGAATAAGTCTTCGTTGGTTTCACACCAACCCCTACTTGTCAGTTATCATCAATCTTTATTATTCAAACAGAAACTCTTTCATTTGACGGTTCTGTAAGTATTCCAATAAAATAAATTATATCCTTCAACTGCCTCCACAGCTGTCCTTAATTATGTGTAAAGATATTTCGTGTCCACCTGGTGCCCTGCCTACCATCATCAAAGGTACACATTTACTCCACAGTACTGACTCATCTTCTGCCTTCTCTCATCTAATACTGAGCTAGTACAATAGTTATCACTTTTCCCTGCTTTGTTTAATAAAAGATCATGCCACGAAATTCATCAAATGAGTCTGGTCATTTTTATGACAAAAATATATTCCTCCTGCAGGAAAGTTTGAATGAGCTGTGGAAATTTTAAACAATCAAGAACACGCATTAAGTCTTACGTTGCTTTTACATAAAGAAATGGAAACAGTATTGCTTTGAAACCCCTATTGACACCGTCTAATTTTAGCTTTTTGTTCTAACTAATTTAATTAGCATAACTAAATAATGACGTCTTCGTAACAATGTCCCAGGTATCTGATATCTGGTATAAAGATATGGTGACATATAATGATTGCAGTGTATTGAATATTCTACAGCAATGCATGCACCTCCAAGAACCGTGGGGTTGGTAATTTACTACGCTATCATTGCGGCTATAGGACTTCTTGGTAAATTAATGTTTTTTTATTATCTATCTGTAAAATAATAGCAATGCTATTTCACTGCTGCATTTTCCTGAATTGCTACTTATTGTCACATGAAGTTTTTTTGCACCTTCCCTGTATTCTCATTAGTACACTTCAAATATCTAATCTCCAATTGAATATACCATTTTAATCTATTTTTATATATTTGAAGTATTATTTCATTAAGGTGTATTTTATCGTAGGTACTGCTCGAGTTTTTTTCTTTTATAACAGCCACCATTCAATAGTTTTGATATGTATTATATAATTTAGTTTCATTCTGATAGTTAATACCCAAGAAGCAGTAGTTTCTATTCTGATCTCAGTTGTATGAACGTTTTCAAACAAAAATTGGCAAAATATTGAGGAGTATAAACGTAGGAAGAGTGCTTAGAACAAACAAAAAATACAAACACTTTGAAGTAGAGTAACTTACTGACAAGAGGTCAGTAAATATAGGATGGTTGATTGATCTGGATATTTTGTATGTATGGTTTCGATAGCTAAACTACAGGAAGCACTGGACTGTATTGGAGGTGAGTGTAGAGGAGATCTATCAGGATTGTTTTTGGGATAGAACATTTTAGTTATGAAAATAAAGTGGTTGAATTTCGTTTCTATTCCTGGAGAAGGCCGAAATCCCGATCGAGGTACCGTATAAATGGGATGGCCAATTCTTAATGTTTAGCTACAGCAGAGGTATATGAAAGTTTAGAATCGTTCTGAGAAATATCATTTTCAGCTTAAGGTTGGTTAGAGGTCGGAACAGCTGACTGAGATAGTAGTGAAGATGGATCTGTTACTGAGCTTGGGGATACCTGTTCTCAAGCTCTTGCAGCTACTTCAGGTAAAGGGGAGAAGACAGAATGACGGGAGTGAGAGAGGTCTTCCAGATGGCTGTTAAACCACGGTAGCGGGAGTGTAGACAATCAATGAGGGTAGGTAGTTTGCGTGGAAGGCTGGGCTCCGTTTGTAGTGCTCGAGCAGAGAATTGCATGAGATCACAAGACATAGAAGCGAAATTTAGGGCATTTAATCCATTGTGTCTGCTCGGCCATTGGATCATAGAGCCACAGATTAACACAGCGTGTAAATAGCTCCTTGGGCCCAACTGGCCTTGTGAACGAAAGCATGCTCCCCACTTTTTTCCCAATTGCTAACATTCTAAGTTGTTGTCCTCCATTGACGTAATGAAATTCCTTTTACAATTGGACCCAACTTGACCACTTGTTCTGTCAGCTCATTCCACATGCTTCCCACTCCCATGCTTTCTCCACTTCCTCAATATTTTATGGAAGTGTATGATGTCACCCCTCATTCTCTTGTGCTCCAGGGAATAACTCTTCCCATGAAATATGTACTGCTACTTTCAGTTCCGTCTGCTCCACAGAACTCGTGGCCCTGCAGGTCACTCTATAAGTCTTACTGAGTTTGACTATCCGAAATGTATCACTTCTAATGGATGTAGATTGAAATCCATCTGTCATTCTTCATTCTTCCCAACTGAAGAAAATGTATTTGTAACTAATTGTAACCTGCTTCACTAACAACATTCCTCTAATTTTGTATTGCCGCCAAAGTTATTAATCATAACATGTATGTCTATATAATTCAAAGAAATAACAACTTTTTTGAAGTCAAGCTTAATGTTCCTCAAACTTAATCTTTTGTCTTCGTCCAACACACTTAATCCTGTTACATTCAAGAACCTATCAGCTCTTCCTTGAATGCATCCAGTGTCGTGGTCGGGTGGTCAATCTGGCTATGATTTACACCGATTCACCTCGCCCTGGCTGAACTAAAATCTTGCTCATCAGTTTTAATGCGACATCCCTGTATTCTGAGGTTGTGTTGTCGGATACCAGACTCTCCTAATAATGGGAAATTTCTCTCCTTGTCCGGTTCATCTAAGCCTTTTTAGCATCTGTTAAGTTTTAAAGAAATACATCCTGATCCTGATGAAGTTTATCAAACGCAAGTTTATGCCCAAATACACAAAACACTTTCGCTGGATAAAGATCTGAATTCTCGGGATCATGCTTCTCGAAGCCCCTGGACTATCTCAGCGCGTCCTTCCTTAGATTTGATACTAAAGATTGCTCACAACATTACAACTGCGATCCGACCAATGTTTTAAGAAAACTCACCAGTACATCCTTCCTTTTAAATTCCAGTCGTCACGAAATGAATGTGAACATTGCATTTAGGTGCTTTTAAACCTACTCAACCTGTAAGTTAACTTTCAAGGAATTCTGCACTAGCACTCTCAAAAGCATCGTATTTATGAAAATTTTCCTCATCAATAAAACAGTCGACACATTTATTCTTGCTAGCAAATTGCATCATGCTACTCCTTCTCGCGATCCATTCCGCCTGCCACTATTATCCCATTGTTCCAAACTGTCCAAGTTCTTCTGTGCGCTCCCTGCCTCTACGGCACACTGAGCATATGCAGGGAACGGCTATCTTAGGTTGAGGTTGTGTAATAACTCGGACCTTATTATGGAGCTTAACATAAAGGAAAACTTAGGAAACAGAAATCATAATATTATTGAGTTCATACTGCAATTTGAGAAGGAGAAGCATAACGCATATGCATTATTATCACAATGCAATACAGAGAGTTACAGAGGCCTGAGAGAGAGAGAGAGAGAGAGAGAGAGAGAGAGAGAGAGAGAGAGAGAGAGAGAGAGAGAGAGAGAGAGAGAGAGAGAGAGAGAGAGAGAGAGAGAGAGAGAGAGAGAGAGAGAGAGAGAGAGAGAGAGAGAGAGCTTGCCAAGGTGTGAATTGGAGAAGGATACTGCCGGTGATGATGGTAGACCAGAGATGGCAGACAATTCTTGGAATACGTAGTTCACAATGCGCAGGATACAGAATAAGCTCTCAAATGGCAGCGGTAGGTAACCGTGATTGATAAATGGAGTTAATGACTGCATACAAGCCAATGAAAAGGCAAATACAGTAAGGTAGCGTAAATGAGTGGGAAGTTAGATGATTGGGAAGCTTTAAAAATCCAATAAAAGGCAACAAAAAGAGCTCTAGGAAGGGATGAGTACACTAGCTAATAATGTAAAACAGGATACCCAAAGTATTTTTCTGCTATATGCAAAGTAAAAGGGTGGATATTGGAACACTCGAAAATGATGCTAAAGAGGTAGTAATGGGGACAAAAGAATGGTGGATGAACGCAATGGGTACTTTGCACCTGTCTTCAATTCACTGTAGAAGGCATTAACAGTGTGCCAGATATCCGTTAGTGACAGGGAGCAGGAATTAGTACCATTGCTATGTGAATGTAAGAAGTCCTTAGGCAAACTGAAAGATCTTAGGGTGGATAAATCAGCGCGACCAGATGTAGTACATTCCAGAGTCCTGAGGGAGGATGCCAAAGAGAATGCGGATACATTGGTCATGATTTCCAATAATCATAGATGCTGCCGTGGTACCGGAGGACTAGCAGAGTGAAAATGTCACTCCACTTCTAAGGAAGGAGGAAGGAAATTATAGATCACTTCTTAGAGGAGATAACAAGCAATGTGGAAAAAGTAGAAACAGTAGATGTAATTTACTTGGATTTTCAGAAGACACTTGATAAGGTGCAACACATAAGGCTGCTTAACAAGATAAAACACTATGCCGTTACAGGGAATATACTAGCATGAATAGTATAATGGCTGACAGGCAGGAAAAGGACCTTTTCTGTTTGAGTGCCGGTGACTAGTGTTGTTCCTCAGGGGTCACTCTTGGGACCCTTGCTTTTCACAATGTTTGTCAGTAGTTTACATAATAGATTTGATGGGTTTGAGGCAAAGTTCGGGGATGATACGAAGAGAAGTGGAGCAGTAGGTAGTGATGTGGAAGCAATGCGATTGCAGCGGCACATTAGAAGAATGGACAAAAACGAGGCAGATGGAATGACGTGTTGCGAAATATACGATAATGAATTTTGTTAAATGGAACAATAGTGCGCACTATTATATAAATATGGAGACGGTTCAAACATCAGAGATGAAGAAGAACTTAGGCGTTCTTGTACAAAACTCCCAGAAAGTTAATTTACAGATTGAGTCTGTGGTAAAATAAAAGCAAATGCAATGTTGCCATTTATTTCAAGGGGAATAGGATATAAGAGCAAGGAGAAAATGCTGGGACTTTATAAGTCACTAGTCAAGACGCACTTGGCGTATTGCAACGAATTTAGCCCCTAGATCTCAGAAAGGATGCGCATCATTGAGAATCCAGAAGATCTTGAGAATGTAGGGGATAATATGTGTCAAACGTTTGACAGTTTTGGGCAGGCACTCACTGCAATTTAGAAGAATGTGGCGGGGGGGGGGGATCTTATTGAAACCTACAGAATGTTGAAAGGACTAGAGAGGGTGGATGTGCAGAGGATGTTTCCTATGGTTAGGGTATCCTGAAGTAGAGGGTGAACTCTCAAAATTGAGAGGCGGCCCTTTAGAGGAAAGTTAAAGAGAGTTTTTTTTAGACGGAGAGCCTGCCTTAGACTGCGGTGGAACAAAGTCCGTGGGTATATTTAACACGGAAATTGAGCAGTCACTGCATCAATGGATATAGAAAAGGCAAGTGTACGGGGTTGAGTGGGATTCTGCATCAGCCAAAATGGAATGGCGGGGCAGAATCGAGGGGCTAAATAACCTAATTCTGATGCGATGTCTTATGGTCCTGTGCCTGGGAACGTAAGTTGGTTTTCGTTGTACACCTGGTCAATGTCATCAGTTCGTCCATCCAGGTCATTCAGAGAAATAGCGAAAAGTTGCTGTCCCGTAAATGGACTCTGTTGAAATCCTCCAGCCACCCGTAGCCATTCAGCTCAACTTCTATCTATAATAATACCCTGTTTTTGATATTATTGTCTCACATGTGGAAAGTTGCCCAAGGTAACTCTCTCTAAATTTCTTGTTGCTTCCTCAAAGAATTTCAAATATTTTCTTTCTGCAAGATGCCCTCTTTAACGGGACCATTCTAATTCCAACCTATTTTACCAGGTACGTCTACGTAGTCCAAATGTTTATCCATAATAATGGAGTCATTGACGTATGAATTTGTTAAATGAAGCAAGGCCTCTAATTGCGGAGGGGCTGCCGATCATTTTCCAATCCTCACACACAAAATGCTGCAGGAACTCAGCAGGCCATGCATCATCTATGGCAAAATGTACAGTCGACATTTCAGGCCGAGACCCTTCGGTAGGACTGGAGAAATAAAAAAAAAGATGACGAGTAGACTTAAAAGGTGGAGGAGAGGCGAGAGCAATAAAAGGTGATAGGTGAAACCAAGTATTGGAAGGATTAAGTAAATAACTGCGAAGTTGGTTGATGGAAGAGATACTGTGCTAGAGAAGGGAGAATCCGATATAGTAGAACAGAAGGCCAGAGAAAAAAAGAAACAAGGGGACGGGTACCAGAAGTGGAGATGGGCAAACAAGGTGAGAGGGGAAAAGTGGGTTGAGGAATGGTGAAGTGGCGGGGGGCATTACCCGAAGTTCGAGAAATCTATATTCATGCCATCAGGTTGGAGGATACCCAGACGGAAAATTATGTGCTGTTGCTCCAATCTGAGTGTGGCCTCATCGCGACAGTTTCGGAATTCCTCCTAACTGCTTGCCTGCCTATCACTTCCCTTATGTTCTCCTCCCGCTTTTCTTTCTTCCATGAGCTTCTGTTCTCTCTTATCGGACTCTCCATTATCCATCCTTTTATCACTTTCACCTATCAAATGTCTAGCTGTTTACTTCACAACCCGTCACGTTTTCACCAATCACTTTGTAACTTTCTTCCCTCCCCCATCCTTTAAATCCACTCCTTGTTCTTTTTTCTTCAATCCAGCCGAAGTGTCTCGGCCCGAAATGTCGATTGTACTTTTTCCGCATAGATATTGCCTGGCAAGCTGAGTTCCGCCAGCATTTTGTGTGTGTTGCTTGGATTGTTTCAGCATCTGCTCGTTTTCGCTTCTTTAAGTTTTCCAATCAACCCAGGCTACGGGGGGAAGGTGGCATCTGCTAATAATGCTCCACAGGACTGCATCATCGAACCTCGCACTATTGTGCACTAATGACCGCGGAGCAAGATTCAGCTCTAACTCAATTTGCAATTTTTCATAGTAGTTCGCCATAGCTCAAATAACGATTAGTCGCATTGCAGAAAGATGATATAGAGCTAGCAACATTGTGTCATGACAATACCCTTTTCTTCAATTTCAGCAAAGAAAAAGCGATAGTTATTGATATCAGGAAGGAACGCGCAGCACATGCAGCCATCTGCATTAATGACATTAAATTTGAGAGGCTGGAGCTTCAGTTTAATAAAAGTGAACGTCTCCAATAGTCTGTCCTGGTCCAACGTGGAGTTACCATGGACACGACATTTGCACATAGCCCCGACATTATCAGAGGTTGAATTTTGACATACCATTGTTTCGACAGCATACAGTGCTATATTTTACGGTTTCAGCCTTGTTTTTCCGCAATGCATTCTGCAATGAATTCATCTGCATGATATTTGTTGTATTTCATTACAGGTTACCATAATAAAATAATTGCATTACTAATCATGACGAAATGTTAAACCTTGTAACTGGATACCAGGTACTGTCCATTCGGTGATGTAACAAATTTACCTTAGCACCTTCCCCAAATGTTCAGGAAAATCTTAGTAATTAGACTTACACACATGAACACACACACCTCAGAACCACTAACACGCCCTACTTTTGTCTTCCTAAATCAGCTAACTTGGCCGTGATCGGGGTAATGCTCCGCAGACGTTGTGGTCTCTCCAGATGTATCACCGTCTATCTGCTGTCGATGGCGGTAACAGATCTCTTGGTCATTATCACTGGCGTGATATTTAACAGACTTGTTCCCATGAATTTCCCGTTGAATTTTTTGACCTTCATTCCAGCCTGCATCGTGAACTTTGTGCTCAGTTACAGTGTAAGGGACTGCTCCGTCTGGGTGACGGTGATGTTCACCTTTGATCGCTTTGTTGCGATTTGCTGCCAGAATTTGAAAACGAAATATTGCACGGAGCGAACGGCTGTTGTTGTGATAGGAATAGTTAGTGCTATCAGCTGCTTCAAAAATGTATTTATGTGTTTTATATTTGAGCCCCCGAGTAAAACTGAGCCCACGCCGTGTATAATTAAGTCGGAATATTATACTACGCCTGGATGGAATGCATTTGACTGGATCGATAGCATTTTAATCCCTTGTCTGCCGTTCGTTCTAATTTTGCTGTTCAACTTCATAACTGTCAAACACATTCTAAGAGCTATCAGAATCCGCAGAAAACTACAGGGCGCAGGGAACAGTGAAAGACAGAATGACTCGGAGACGGACAGTCGCAGGAAGTCTATCGTCCTGCTATTAAGTATCTCGGGTATCTTCATCCTTTTGTGGTTGTTGGCATTGGTAACGTTTCTCTACGTTCGAATCACTGGAATCACTTACTTTTCAGGTTCCAATTTCAGTAATTCTTTAATTCCTCTGGAAGAAAGCGGCTACATGCTTCAGTTCTTGTGTTCCTGCGTGAACCCATTTACTTATGCAGGGACACAGAGTAAGATCAGAGAAGAGATAAAGCTGGGAATGAAATATCCACTGAAAATGATGAATAAGTTACTGAAATAAACAGTTTAAAATTATTCATGTGTGTTATTTGATGCAAAATAATCTGGTTCTCTCCAATGTCACATGCTCAGTCCTACATTAACCACGGTAGGCAGCATGGAAACAATCCATTAGGTCTACACTGTCTATGCCGGCAGTAACATCTGAGATAGTCTCATTTGCCTGTGTTTGGCCTACAACCTTCTAAAGCTTTCTTATATATTTACCGGTCGAAATGACGCTAGATCGTTGTTATTGTTTCTATCGTGTAGCACATAATCTGGCAGCTCCTTCCATAAATTCATCATGTTCCCTGCTCACACTTGGGCTCATGCTGCTTTGTGATGGCGCCATGCTCCTTCCTGCTTCATGTTTCTGAAATGTGTCATAGCGTTGCAGAACACCGGAATAGGTTCTTTCGACCCACTAGATCCAAGAGAACCATTAAACACCCATTTAAATCAGTGACCTACTTTATTCCCAAAACTTTTCCATAATCTGTTCCCTGATTCTACCAGTGGCGTACAGACGAGCAACAGTTTACCATGGCCGTTTAGCCTATCAACCTTCATCGTCGGTGATGTGAGAGGAAACACACGAGCTTTCAGGCAAAACATGTAAACCTCACACAGTTACCTCAAGAAAGCAGGATTGACTTTAGCTCTTCACAACTGTGATGCAGAGGCATTGCATGCTATCCGACTCTGCTGCCCACCTGCAACACGTTAGATGCATTAGCAGTACCAAAAGGGGCTTTTGTACTGGACATTGTGGAGATATTCCACAAGGAAGGAAAGCAAATAACCGCAGTATTTATTCATATTAGAAAAAGGTCGGCATATATACCAACATATTTACCAGTAGCGTTAGGACACTGGTAAGAAATGGACGCAAAGTTCTAGTAAGTGGATTTTTCAGGTGGTAATGAAATGGGAGCTTACACTTGGAATTGCAGTCTCGCTGTTACAGAGATGAAGAAGAAAATAGGGATTGCACACTGCGATAAAGCAATCATCGAAAGCTGATCGACGTCTGTCGATTTCCCTCGACAGATGAAGCCAAATCCACAAATTTCATCAATCAGTTGTACCTGGCTCCTCATTCCAATATGTGCATTTTCTTGCTTTACCGCCCTATCTTCCTGGTGCCCGGGAAGTCAAGTTGGCAAATGTGCCCCTGAGGATGTAAGTTAACCGAATGCAGAAAAAATGCAGCGTTTTTGAATCCACTGCCTACGTTCTCCACTCTAGACAATTACAGGTTCAAAATTTTCCTACACGTTTGACAGAACGATCTTCTGTTTCAAATATTATTTTGGTCTTTCACATAACTACTTTGATTTCCCTCATATTCTTCATGCACACTTTCTCGTTTTAGTTTATGGCATTATCCTCACACAGATACGAGCCTAATTTAAGTTCATTTTCCGTTCCTTTTCCTTGTAAACAGGCGAGATGCCTTTCAGACTGATGAGTTGGAAGGCTATAACTGGGAGATACATCGATTCTGTTGAGATCTCCTTGAATTACCAAGATAAAGGCCATCAACACTGACGGATTTATTGAGAGAGGAAAAATCGTGCGTGAGATAAAGGATAGGTAGTAAAGACAAAGAAAGGAAAAGAAATCCAATGATGGGACAGAGAATGAGAATGATCTGGAGGAGTGATATGCACTAAGAAAGTAAGCAATGATAAAACACACAGTCATATACAAAGTCACAGATAGAGAAAGTAGAAGCAGTAAGAATTTGGTCTAGGTCATACATAAATTTAAATATTTGTTTTTGTTGACAATGTGGAGAAAGAAGTAGTACATACCAAATGAAACAACCATACATTGTAGACATGGAAATAAGAAAAAAATACACGTGGGGCGAGACGGTGTTCAATAGACAGGGAAAAAAATTAACGCAGAAATAGGATATCAGAAAGAAAAACAGTAATACACACACGCGCGCCCACACCAACACACACACACACACACACACACACACACACACACACACACACACACACACACACACACACACACACACACACACACACACACACACACACACACACACACACACACACACGCATAGGGTCAATGGCAAGGGGAATGAGCTTACCTAAAAAGCAGATGAGGAGGCACTGAATACAGAGACATAAACGAAGGTCTGTATTGAGAGGGTCAGGCGAAGATCAAAAATCAAGTGTGCGTATTTGAAAAGTCTAACTAATGAGGTACTTTTATTTGAAAAGGAGCGACCGTGAGGAACGGAGTAATAGACTGTGAGTCCTGAGTCATTAAAAGCAGGCGCGTGTATTTGACAGAGTTAGGCAGAGATACATATAAAACAGGTCTGTGTATTTGAAGGGAAATAGCAGCCATTTTATGTGTACACCGAGCAATGTGTATGTCCAACAATAATAAACTGATTAAACTGAACAAAGCAGTAGAGTTTCTTTTGGTAGCTAAAATATCAGTGAGTACCAAATGCTTCGTGAAAAATTGAACGAAACCAACATCTTACGCAATGGCGAGTCCTTTAAATAGCAATTAAGTAGCATCGTTGCTTATTGTTTTAACTGAGGCAGTTAAGTATTCTGATCAACGCGCCATACATCGATGATTGCTTTCACCTGAGTGCTTTCCAAAACAGAAATTGGTGCTTCAGACACAAACGCAGACACACATCCACAGAATGAAATTCTATGAAAGGAAGCAACAGATCCGTGTGGAATGAGGCGAAGAAACATGAAAATACAGCTAGTTTTTTTTAAAGCTTTAACTATTGCAGTAATGGTTTTTACTAAAGTACTTCAAAGTAAACAATGGGCATAGGTGAATGCCACATTGATTCCCTTGCATAGAGTTACAAATTCCATTGAGTTCAATCTTGTCAGTGGGAGAAAAGTCTCTTTTAGTCTTTGTCCCCTCTTTTAGTGTATTTCATACTAAATTTTCCACACTTAATTGAAACAAAATACACATCTGAATAAACAATATGTTAAACGAATACTTTAAATGTTATCTATGCTTAATATTTTAAGCGAAGCAGCTGACAACCATTTTGATTAGAAATTCCATTCACAGGAGGGATTTTTTTTCGGTTAATGGAGAGGAGGCTTCACGCAAAAGCAAAGCACTAGCAACACCTTAGCAGTAAACAGTAACTTTGATAATAGGCACCAAATTAATAAGCCATGTGGGGCGAGGGTGGGCCCGTAAAACAACGGCGTAAGTAAACAAAATCTAACAGGCAATAATATAAACTTTAGGCAGGGAGAGGTGAAGCTAGGAACAACTTGTTGAGGCCTCTTTGTTCACTGAGTAAACAAGGACTGTGGACGATAACTGCGGTTAGATTGTCTGAAGGTGATGAATATGCAACGAGCAGGTGGAAGCTGAGAGGTGCTTGCATGTGCAGGCTAGGAGGTATTAGTGGGATCAAGATGCACAAAGCCTACGACCCTATGGAGAGTAGATTTTCCCTGTGGCTATTTAGTTCTCAACAAATAAAGTCCTATATTTTCGTATCCGGGTTTGATTTTCCCAAGTAAAACATACAAGCTCTGTTGTTAGAAAGCACTCATGTTCATGCCGGGATAAAGGTAAATGAAACTTTATTTTCCATTGCTGAGCTGCCATGCTAATCTAAGTGAAATTGCTACAATGACTTTAAATCGAAGCAGCGTTGCTGGTACCAGTACCTTTGTAATAGTCTATGCTATTCACAAAGTCTTTGTCCCACTACGAATAAGCATTACTTTGGTTTCTGTGCCTCTTATTGTGAGGTACTTTCACAAAATAGGGCTTTTTAAACGTATCTATCAAAACCATGAATAAGTACTGAGGATCCTCCTTTAAAGACCCAAGGATAGATATGAAATATCAGCGAAATATCTATGTGAGGAGTGGCGGGCCACACAATCTTTCGTTCTGCGCCTTGTAAGGCATGAAAATGCCCGACGCTGGCCTCTCAGGCCTGAGTCGACGTTATCATCATCGTCATCATCATCATCAATACTGCTTACATGGATCAACGTAGATTTTAATATGACGTCATTTTTTCTTCGTGGTGATGATGTGCATAGACACGGTAGCAAAGACAGTATTAAACATATTTGCCTATAACGTATAGCAGATTTAATATGGGAGCTGAGATAACATGTTACAGCTGTATGGGATATTCATAAGTCTTTGTTTACACATTCGAGTACTAAATACAGTTTTGTTTTCCTGCCATCACCAACGATATTATTCAGCTGAAAAACTGGGTGAAAACATATATAAGGTGTCCTGAAAACTTTGAGATATAAGGAGAAACTACGTAAAGCAGAACTTTTTTTTTTCTTGGAGATTAGGCATCTCTGTATTGATATTATATAGACTGAAAGAATCACATGAAATATTCATAAATTGAAGAGCAACTGTCGGATCAGGTGGTGTGAGTAAAGAAGTAGAATGCATTGGTTTAAGCTGAGAGGGGAGAGGGTTAAAACAATTATAAAAAGAAACAATTTATATTTTTTAAGTAAGAGTGTGGTCCGCATGTACAATGAGCTAATATAGAAAACAGTAGAGGTGGGCGAATTGGTGACATTTAAATAGAATTTGGACAGAGATGTGAATAAGGAAGATTTTATGGGATATTGGGAAATGAAGACCAATGTTATTAGGTCTGTAGACAACTTAGTTTGCATGAATGACATGGACTGAAAGACCAATTTTTTTGTGTTGTGTAATTTCATGACTGTCGTGGAAAGGCATATGTACATCTGCAGTATATTCCAGGATAAAAAAACAAAAACGGCATCTATCATTTTTCGCTTATTTTCCCAAAATCAGTTGGATAATGAATCTAACTGAATTGAGACACTTAAAATAGAGAACCACCAAGGATTTTGCTGAGCATTAATGTGGCACACTCTCCTCCCAGACTTATGCAATTGAGTGAAAATTTGTCAGTGAAACTTACAATGAAGGAGATATCACTGCTCAGTGTTAAAATAATTTCGTTTGTCCACGGCAAAGAAGGCTAAAGACGGTAAAATGTATGAAAGTGAACTGGCTGTTAGGCTGCATACAATTAACTCCGGTAGTTACGGTTAGTTTCCTCGTGCAGCAAAGTCAATACGAACAGTTCTGCTATCATAGAATCAGAGCGTATGGAGCTGCAACTTTGTAAGTTTTACATTGCACCTGTGCACAAATATAATAGTTTATGTGACATTAAACTTGACGTTGACATTACCTTCCTGTCATGATGTGCTTCATGTCATGGTGCAATATCGGAAACCAAGTGCAGAGGTAAGACAACTCTGATAAAGAGATGGCGACAAGAGCATTGATGGGTCAGCCGACAGACATCGTGATATTGTCAAAACTATTACTCTACAATTCGCTCTAACCAGATGTCCGCTTAAATAATGTAGGTGACACGAAACCTTCAGGGCTATCAAAACAATTTTAACAAGCTGAAGCAGAAAAAAAAGACTGTATTACGAAGAGCGAAATGTTCCAGAAAAATATCAGAAAGAATGACTAAGGACTAATCAGAAAGAACGATTGATGTCCCTCGTTAAGCAGCAATTATCCAATTCAGGTTCTCTAAAAACGTCTGAGTCCAATATCTGCGACGCCTTACATAGACCCGAAGTGTTCATTATACTGCCATCATTAATCGGTTACCCAATTATTCCTGTAAATAATTACTTGTAGTCTAAACTGCTCCGACTTCTGACTCAACAGCTGTGGAAGGAAAATCTTGTTTCCATAGTACTCAGCTTCAAAACTCTGGTGTCCAGGTTTCCTAAACGTAAATATTGAACACTGAGTCATTTAATATTGAACTACTAACATATATGGCACCATCCCCTCTCCTTTATTCAATACAGGATCGTACCACAAGCTAAATCCAAAGGGACTGGTTAGTTTCAATGTCAAAATTGTCTTTTGCCAGCTTACCGTGTTCAGACAGACAATGATACTTTTTAACAATAACATTCTTTCTATAAGAGGCCTTTCTTTTAGTATCTTTCTTTCTTTCTTTCTTTCTTTCTTTTTTTCTTTCTTTCTGTCTCCTTTCTTCATTCATTCTTTATCTTCTGCCTTTCGTCCTTACTTTCACACAGTGCATTAATTATCTAAACATCAACAAGACTGACTGTCTTGCTAGAGCTCATGCAGCAATGTGAATGTTGCACAGGAAAAATTACAAGAGATTCAACTGCACAGTATTCAAATGATTTTCCTGGACCGCAGCAGAGCAACTACAGAAAGCAGAATGTCTGAAGATGCACCAGCTGCTCGATGTTTCACCTGTTACGTACCCGTGACACGTGACTGGTGTTGAAGCTATACTGGACTTGAGGTAATGGCCTGTGATGGTGGAGTGACGTCATTTTCCCCGCCAGTAGAGGTCATGTGACAGTTTTTTTTTACAGGGTATAAACGGAGGACCCTCACTGTGAGGAGGGGCGGTTCGTGGCTGGATTTGCCATGTTGACTTCATGCTACTGCGTGGTTCAATATTATGACGCAGATTGGTTGAAAGATGGAGTTTTATTTAACGCCTAAAGATTAAAAGGGCATTGCCGGCGGTTTCTTTATAATACTGTCAGTTGAAATTCAGTGAAGAGTGAAGATCGGAGCTCAGGAGTTAGAAGATCGAGGGAAATCGATTTCGACGGTGAAACAGGTTCGATCATGTTTGATCCTCATTCGTTGTCTGTCCCCATGTTAATCCCTGCAAATGGTAGCAGAAAGGATTGGGAACAGTTTTGTTAAGGAAAGGTCAGTGCCTTGAAGCCGTTACATTTCATCTTCGTAAATTCCCCGTGGGAAAAATAGTTCGACTGGGAACCGCAACAACACGACGTGAAAGAGAATTTAAATCGTTTAAAAAGTCTCTCCTTTAATGGACTGTAAGCATTTTGAACTTTTGCAGTACTACTTTGAAGAACATTTTTGCAACATCGCCTTAAGAACTGTTTTCGCTTTATCCCTTTAAGAACTGTTTAAGCTGCTGCATAGCAGCTGACTTCCGGCTACGTTAGTGGTTTGTTTACTCCTGTAATTTCAGGCATATTAGCAACTTTTGATCTCTCCTGAGCTATAAGTAAATTCCAACTTCAGTGTCCATCTTTACTATAGTTCATTGATATATCTGTTTGAATGTGTGATATTTTAAAATCTACTTATTGATGATAAAATTTCAAGGAAATGTAAACGACTAACAGCTCCATGAAAACATTAATTCTTCTGCTTAGAGGATTAACATTTCCAATTATTCTGTAGTAAATATTTCCTGATTTATTCGGATTATAGAATGGCTCTGAAGCTTTTGAGAAAACATTTTGTTCAATATTTTTGTGACCACTTTTCTTTGTGACAGAGCAGGTGATGGCAATGAGTACCTGTTCCAGACAAACGATGAAGTCACCTTCACATGGTAAATATTGAGAGCGAGGTCGTGGTTACATATTTTTCCTTTGGCAGTGGACGTTGTGGAAAGTCGGTGGTTGGTTGTGCTGCTGCACAATATGTGTTCTTCCGGGGATCAGTACTGCGTGATGCACAGAGAACTTGGAGATATTGTACATCGAGTCTACAAAGTGAATTGGAACCGGTAGTCGTGGGATATGGCTAAGGCGGTCATCGTGAAGTCTGCAAATCGAACATAGAAACTGGCAATGACCACTGCTCCACCATTCACTCCAATAATGTTGATCATCCAGGGTACGTTGCTTTCGTCCCCTATCCCTTGATTTACATTTAAATTAGGACTGAAGCTAGTTTCGAAATCTGTAGCACATATTCCACAGGAAATGTCACATTTCACATATTCGGCAACCCAATGGCAGAAACACTGAATTCGGCAATACCAGAAAAACTGCTCAAATTTCTCTGCTCATTTCTCTCATAATCTATTGGGGACATCTTCCGTATACTCCATTTTCCAAGATAAACCTCTTAAGTAATCCAATTGCTCATCATCCGGGCGCTCAACACATTGTGTTCCATTGTTTCCAGTGGCTCACCCGCCTCTCCTCCTTACCAACTCTTCACTTTATTTCCATGCAAGATTCTATTATTTGCACTCCGTGTATTGCTCCACCTAACACTTGCTAGTGTGTCGCTATCTGCATCCTCCCATCCCACAGTGACTCCAGCTGACAGTCATCCCTCCTCACGTTGCCACCTAACATTCGCCAACTCACGTCCCGTCGCTTCCTTCAGCTCGTCAGGCAGATTATGTTGTTTGTTGTTTTCAATCCAAATGGAGGGTCTGAATGGAAATGCCAACTACCTATAAATACTGTGTGACTCCCTGGGGTCCTTCAGCAAATCATTTCTTTACATGTATTTCTTGCATTGAATTAAACATCAACATTCTTTTGTACATATATTTCTTTCTGAAATATCAGGTTGAATTCACTCTCATGTGTAAAAAAACAGTAAGGTACAGGTACAAGGAACAACCTGCTTGCATCAGAAACACGTACGTTGATTACTAAACACAAATAACACAGAGACATAATACAAGCTGCTCGACCCACGATGCCGTGCCGAACATGTACTTACTTCAGAAATTACCTAGGGTAACCCATAGCCCTCTATTTTTCTAAGCTCCATGTACCTATCCAGGAGTCTCTTAAAAGACTCTATCTTCTCCGTCTCCGCCACCGTCGCTAGCAGGCATTTCCACGCACTCAACACCCTCTCCGTAAAAAAGGAAAAACTACCTCTGACGTCTCCTTTGTACTTACTCCAAAGTACCTTAAAACTGCGCCTTCTCGAGTTAGCCATTCAAGCCCTGGGAAAAAGCCTCTGAATGATCAATACCTCTCGTCATCTTACACACCTCTATCAAGTTAGCTCTCATTCTCCGGCGCACCAAGAAGAAAAGACCAGGTTCACTCAACCTATTCTCACAGGGCATTCTCCGCATCCAGAAAACATCATTATAAATCTCTTCTGCACTATTTCTATGGTTTCCAAATCCTTCCTGTATTGAGGTGACCAGAAGTGCGCATAGTACTCCAAGTGGAGCGTGACCAGGGTTCTATAAAGCTGTAACATTACCACTCGTCTTTAAACTGAATCCGACATTTGATGAAGGCCAATGCAACGTATGCCTTCTTAACCAGAGTTAACCTGCGCAGCAGCTGTGCGTGTCCCTCTTAGTATTAGGTGGTCTAGAAAAACAGGCAGTAGAGTTATTGATCCCTTCATGTTCCTAACTTCTACCCATAGAGACTCTGTAGACAATCCCTCCATAATTTCCTCCTGTTCTGCAGCTCTGTCACTGTCTCTGAACTGCAGTGCCACGTCCCCATGTCTTCTGCCTGCCATGAATTATGCAAGACAGTAACGAAGATGAGACTATGAAGAACATGTTATTAGTAAGGAAAGAGGGGAAAAAACGGAAACAGAACATACTTGTCCGCAATACTTCATTACTGAGGTAGGTTTAGGGTTGTGCAGCTCCGTTAAATAATCAAATGTTTGTAGGAATGTAGCCAATGGTTGGCTTGAAATATTTTCAGATTTGGCTTCAGCTACCTTCTTAGAATTATACTGGCGCTCCACGCTACGGGAAATGATTTCTACTCATGTCGTTCTTAAGTGACCTATCCCTTATCCGAGGCAGCTCTGGACTTCCTCGCTATTCTGCACAGTCTTCGTACATCTGAGCTATCTGGTCTTTCATATTTTTATAAATTTCAATTGGATTCACAGCACTCTAAAAGTTAGTGAATATACGTTTAACGTCATCGACCTTTCTTCATACATCAGTCCTGGAATCAGCATTATTAAACTATGCTGCGCTCCTTACTGAGTTAACGAGTCCGCACACTACTGAATTTAACTGCATCACGACATTCATACTCTGAGCTAAAATCTGTTCTTTTGAAGGCAAACATACAATTTTCTTCTAAAATACTTGTTCCCCCAGTCTCTGCTACAACGAATATTGCGCCCTCCACAGCTTTCACAATTTCTAATTATTCTAATAATCAACTCCCTGGGCGATTGTGCTGCAAAGTAAATAACACCAAATTTAACCATTTTATACTGCATCAACCATGTTTTTACCCACCCCTCCATCTTTGTATATCGCACTGTTTTCGTTACCCGATCTTCACAGAAATCTGGGTATATTGCATTTAATCTTTCAATTAAATCATGAATGCATATTGTGAATAGTTGTATGCTATCAAAGAATCCTCTGGAAATCTAGCTGTCTTAGTTATTCCTTCTATCCTTTGTCTCCTCTAAATCTCCTACAGCCTGCTTTAAAGCTATGCCCTACTTTTATAGGCAAGACTACCTGCAAAGGTGAATATGGGGCCAAGGAGAAGTTCTCCCACCCTCCTCCATAGCTATGGATACCTGCATTTGTTCAACTGGAAATAAACCCATCTTAGACATTGACTGTCTTCAGATGAGGTAATGAGGTAATAAATCTCATCATTTCTTTCCCTCCGCTCACAGACGTCTTAATTTTCCATGAATTGATGAACACTACTTCATTATTGTAACATACAGTAATTTGTTTACATTGCACTGAATTGCTGCCGTGTAATCATTTTGCTTTACACCAACTCCCATTTCTCTGTGCGATCATTGCTCTTTACCAGAGTATCCCGTTTTCTTTAATTATCTTTTCCCCAAATATTCAGCATACAATCATTTAATTTCATTAACTGTTCCCTCGCATTCAGAGCAATTAAAACTCCTTTTCATCCGAACCATGTGCCTTAATCTTCTATTGTTCAATTTTCCAAACTGTGACCTTCAATTTTATTTAGCTTTTACTGTCCTTATAATATTGAACTGCTCTATACCATAATTTCCAAAATCAGAATCATTCCGGAAACTAAATCCAACATGTTTGCGAATAATATATTGTCAAAAATACATTGGTGGGAATTGCTGTACTAAGAGATCCCATTGGAAATTTTCATCGAAGTTTAGAAATTGGAATACACATTATACAAAATTATTCATCAAAACAATTATCTACATCAGGTGCATGAGGCTACTTGTTGTAAATAACATAATTAGATTAAATAAATAATGATACATTCATAATATTCTCCCTGATGACTAGTACGGGATATAAATATGATTGGATGTGAAAGCAGTGCATTGGATACTCAAAGATTTCAATAGCAATGCATGCACCTCCAAACGTCTTGGCGTTGTTGATATACTACATCATCATTGCAGTTATCGGCATACCTGGTAAAGTATTACTGTTTATTATAAATTAGCAAAATGTTGTGAAATGTTGTAAACTGCTGTGTTTACTGGTAATGTTGCGTTCATTTTACTCCCATGCTTTTCTCCCATTCTCATTAATACATTTAGTTTTTTTTTCATCCATTATTGCTACTGCTTCTACACCATACATTTACTTTTAAATAGTGTTTCTTTACAGTGCTTTTTGTCACGAGTACTGATAGGTCTTTATATCTTTACAGCGTCTAATCTTTAATGTATGGTTCAATGGTAACTTAGCAGGCGACAAAGCAAAATAGTCGAGGTCGACGCAGAGCAGTCATTGTTGAAGTGCACAATGACCGAATCAGCGAGGACACTTTTTTGCAACAATATTACCAAAAATAGTAAAATAAAATATCTTAATTTTGTATTTAAAATTAATTGAGTGCAACAGATATTTAAAACCTACATTGTGGCCTTGCAAAGTACATGTGTGCGTTCCTGATAGGATTTAGAGCCTTTAGTTAAAGACAATTTTGCTGCTGTTGATTTCTCCAGAGCTACAAGTAAATTCTAACATCAGAATTGATCGTTACCGTGGTTAAATGATATATCTGTTCGAACATGTGATACTTAAAAATCTATGTTTTGACACCCTAATGACAAAAGAATGCAGCTATTAAATGAAAAATTGTTGTCTTATGAAAACAAGATTTCTTATTCTGTGAGGATAAAAAATCCAGTTATACTGAGGTAAATGTTTCTAGATTTGTGCAGATGATAAAACGACTCTAAAGTTTTTGAGAAACATTTTGTTTGATATATTATGTAACCTATTTCAGTTCTGTGACATAACAGGAGATGGAAATGTGTACCAGTTCCAGGTAAAAGATGAGATAATCTACGTACAGTGATTGTTGAGTTCGTGTTTCGATATTATTCGTTGGGCAGCGGGCCAACGAATAATGAATATCCTCAATATTCATTTAACTTTTAGTTTCTAATTTTGAACTTCTATATTCCATAATAAGCTCAATTCAGAATCATCCCTGAAGTTAAATAGTTAATTATATAATGTCAAAAATATATCGCTCCAGATTGCTGTATCAATTTAAAAGAAAGTGGAATCATTCATCAAAACAATTATCGACATCAGGTGCCTTATGCTGCTTGAGAAGAACACAATTAGCTTAATGAACAAATGATGCCTTCATAAGATTCTCCCCGATGACTAGATTGGGAATAAATAAAATAGGATCTGAATGCAATTCGCCGAATGATTAAAGATTTGAATAGAGTGTATGCATCTCCATACGTCTAGGGGTTGGCCATATATATTATCTTCATTGCAGTTTTCGGCATTCCTGGTTAACTACTGCTATTTATTTTCAATCCGCAAAATATTGCGAAATGTTCTTCACTTGTGTTTACTGTATTGTTGCATTCTGTCAATTGAATATGTTTCACTCCCATACCTTCCCTCCATTCTCATTTGTACATATTATTGTTATATTCATTGGTGCTACTCGTATTTCTTTATTGTACATGTTGTTAGGACTACTGCACGTTTGTTTTCTTTTACTTTTCAGCGTTAATGATTTTGATATGTACTCTGTCGCCTGGGTTCATTCTGCTAATAATAACAACCCAAGTAAAATCAATGTAATTACGATCTTATGTTATTTGTAGGAACGGTCTCCATATTGTTAACATGTGTTACTGTCATTGATGCTGTTTCCCTATTGTTATCTGTACCAAGATACAGTCATGTATTCTGTTCATATCACCCACTGTATTGAGGTAGAAGAAGGCAAAACAGTAGCAATACTGAATAAAGTGTAAAGGCCACCGAGAACGTGTGATGTATGGAAATAATAGATAGTACATTCATAATGAGGTAGAATTTGGTCTTAACAGTGCCTGCCTGCGAATAGGAAGATCGGGGTGTCAGTTGGAGACAGTTTCTCGTGGACTCTACTTGTCAGTTTTAAAAAATGAGCTTATCCTTTATAAAGGATAAACACACTCTTATAAACACATTCTACACTTCACCTCACATACACCAGCTTACGCCATTTCCACAGCACCCACATGCACGCTAGGTATACATCCACACCGTCGAACACCTATCGACACACACACCAAAAGCACACATAAATAAAGACACACACACACACACACACACACACACACACACACACACACACACACACACACACACACACACACACACACACACACACACACACGCACGCACACAACGTCACTAACATAGTCTTTCTTCCTTTGCAGCTAACTTGGCCGTGATTGCGGTATTGCTTCGCAGAGCATGTGATCTCGCCGGAGGGATGAGTGCCTATCTCCTGTCCATGGCGCTGACGGATCTCCTGTACATCATCACAGGCGTCATATTACACCGGATTGTACCCATGCTTTTACCGTTCAATATTTTGACCACCGTTCCGGCTTGTAATATAAATTTCGTGCTAGCATTCACCGTAAGAGACTGCTCCGTCTGGGTAACAGTGATGTTCACATTTGATCGGTATGTGGCTATTTGCTGCCAAAAATTAAGTATGAAATATTGCACAGAGAAAACGGCGAATGTGGTGATCGGAACGGTTACTGTCATCAGTTGCTTCAAAAATGTATTTATTGCTTTTATATATGAAGTTCCAAATACAAATGAGCCCACACCATGCATGCTTAAATCAGCATATTATACTTCACCTGTCTGGATAGCATTTGATTGGATCGACAGCATTTTAACCCCATCTTTGCCATTCGTTTTAATCTGCCTATTCAATCTCCTAACCATTAGACACATTTTGAGTGCCATTAGAATCCGCAGGAGACTCCAGAACGGCGGGAACACTGAAAGCGAGAGTGACCCGGAGGTGAACAATCGCAGGAAGTCTATCGTCCTGCTGCTAAGTATCTCGGGTATCTTTATCATCTGGTGGCTGCTATCGCTGGTAACCTTTCTCTACATTCGCATTGCCAATGTCGCTTACTTTACAGGTTCCAATTTCAACGAATCTAATTTTCCTCTGGAAGAAAGCGGGTTTGTGCTTCAGTTCCTGTGTCCCTGTGTGAACCCATTTATTTATGCAGGGACACACAGTAAGATCAGAGACGAGATAAAGCTGGGACTGAAATATCCATTCACTCTCATTAATAAATTATTATAACACACAATCGCTTTGTAATTGTTCCCATCTCTACCACTTCATACCGCTTCCTTACACTCATCACCTGTTATTCTCGCTGTTGGTCAATGTTGCAGTGTGATTCGCCTTGTTTCTTAAAGTTTACGTTGGTCAGTTGCTTCATAAGTTATGTTCGCCAGAAAGAAGGACGGTCTATAAATCAGTTTATTCGCATCAATAGAGGACAGCAGACAAACCAATTTCTTTGTAGTTGCCCTGCAGTTAAAGAAATGCGTCTATCGTTTTCTGAAGCTGCTCTGTATCGTTCATGTTCTAAATTGCTTTCACTCGGCTGAATCAGTATTTTATAGTAGACACAAAATAGCTGAAGGAAAACGGCTGGGCTAGAGATAATTTAAGTTAAGAAGTTACTTCTGAGGTGTTATTTGATTTGCTATAATTTGCAGGATTGTTATTTGTGTTCTGTGGGTTCTGTGTTTATCTTGGTGAGTGAAGCTGGTTACTTGATTGATTTAAGAGACATTGCAAGAAATTACCAGTTGTCACTCACTGAGAGAGCAATATATGGATGCTGCCTTTGACCAGATCCAATATGATAGTGACACATGTCGGTCAGCCATCGAGGCTGAAATATAATATTTGATCGGCAAGGGAAATGTGGAAAAAATCGAGGCATCCAATGAGAGGCAGCAAAAAACCTCCACAAACCAAACATCGAAGACGTGGATGACCGTACGTCAGAGCGTAGAATCCTATCCCGAATAAAATATTTTTTGACTCTTTATGGATGGTCAGCGAATCTTATTAACTGGAAGAAGATAGATTTGATTGTCTAAATTCACGTACTCTTGTATTGAGACAACAATAACTGTCAGTAAATACAGATCCTCTATGCCTAAGTGATCATCATTACTAAGAGGTAGATTCTTGTAACAATTACATAGCTGGGAATCTGTCCCCTACTATCACAACTTTATGTTTCCTACAGTTGTCTGCTATCTGTCTGCAGATTTGCTCCTGCAATTCTTGCTGACTATTGGGCGGTTTATAATACAACCCTATTAATGTGGTCATACCTTTCCTGTTTCTCAGCTCCACCCATATGGCCTCGGTAGACAAACCCTCTAATCTGTCCTGCCTGAGCACTGCTGTAACATTTTCCCTGACTAGCAATGCCACCTCCCACCCTTCATTCATCTGCCTCTAGCCTGTCTGAAACATCAGTAACCTGGAACATTAAGCTGCCAGTCCCGCCCCGCCTGTAGCCAAGATTCACTAATGGCTATAATGTCATAATTCCATGCGTCAATCCGCGCCTTCATCTCGTCAGCCTTCATCACAATACTCCTTGCATTGATATGGACATAGCTCAGAAGATTATTACCACCACACACAACCCTTTTATTTGTGACTTTGCATGAACTTTTAACATCATTTATTTTCACCCCAGCTTCACTATCTGCTCTGGCACTCTGGTTCCCATCCCCCTGCAAATCTCTTTTAAAACCTCCCAAAAAACAACAATCATACTGCTCAAAGCTCAAAGATCAATTTACATTTATCAACAAAGTATCTGTATATTCCAATATACGAAAAGAAATAGAAGAAAATTTTACGAAAAACTGTATTTAAAAAAACTGACAAACACCAATGCACAAAAGAAGATAAATAGGAAATAACGTTAAAACTAAGAGCTAGGGAATTATTTTGATATATGAGTATAATGAATTATATAACCAACAACAAATGCTCAAACAAAGAATATATTTGCAATATTACTCAAGTGCTACCAAAATGTAAAATGCACGACCGTCACAGACTCAGGCATGGATTAAATTTAGGACGGACATCTTTTCAAATTTAACTTTACACAATCCTTAGAAAAACTCAGAACAAATATCGAGTCCTGGAGGATACTGCCCCTATCCATGATTGGACTGATTTCTATATCTTTTTAAAAACCTGCCTATATACTTAAACGCATCCTTTTTTTAAGAAACCTGTCTCTATTATATTGCCCTTTGTGTGGGACTATTAATCACACAGGATATCTAAGGCTCACCTACACAAACCTCTTAAGAAGGACGGTCTAGGTCTGCCAATTTTCAAACATTGCTATTAGGCAGCTAACTCCAGGCCTCTTACATACTGGAAATGTGGAGGTGCTGACACCGAAGAAAAACCTTCGTGGCTACAGCTGGAAGCATCTGTTGTTAAATATTCTTCACTTCTTGCTCTTCTGTTTTCCACTTACGCCTCAACAGATAAGCTAACTTTACCTTGAAGAATTCTTTACGAATATTAAACCAGATACAAGTGGCTAACCAAATTCCCAGTGTTTCCATGCACGCTCCCATTTGTCAAAATCACTCACGTAAGCCTGGACAATTAGGTTGGGTGTTTGCAGTCTGGAGAGACAGTGGTATCAAAACTTTTTTAGATCTGTACATCGATAGCCAATTTTCATCATTCACACAATTAAGCACTGTTTAACCTTCCAAATTCACATTTATTTTCGCTATCTCCAAGCTAGACACTATGTTAAGGAAAGGTGCCTACAGTTCGAGCCTATTTCCCCCACGCATCCCTTTTATGAAAACCTCTTGCTCCCTCCAGACTCCAAACAGTTAATATCAAAATTTGTGAATTGCTTTACTCCTTTGGTTTCTACAGATTTCATTATGGAAGCCTGAACTAAGGACTTGTACTCAGAGATATCAGCGGAACTTTGGGTGGAGGCAATGACCCGGGTTCACTGTTGTTCTATTAATTCACGCTACAGGTTGATCCAGTACAAGGTGATGCATAGATTGCATTATTCAAAAACAAAACTGACTCATATCTTCCCATCTGTGTCTCCTGATTGCGACAAGTGCCGCTCTGCCGAGGGCTCACTAGCACATCCTTTCTGGCTTTGCACTACGTTATACAACTTTTGGACTGCAATTTTCGAGTGGCTCTCAAAAGCCTCTTCTAGAGATATTCAGCCCAATCACGACCTCGCCATCTTTGGATGTTCTACAGTGACTCTTGAGTTGCCGCACGACATGCAGATTGGAGAAGTTATATATGATACAAATGGAAAGACTGCGTCTGCACAAACCCAATATACAGAATATAATTGAGAGAATATGGGGACCTTTCTAGGCTCAGTGTCATATTACCTCACATACATAGTGACCTTGACCTGTCTAATCTCATGAGTGGGTGTGATGCCTAACCGGATTCCTTTATTCATTTTATTTTACATTGCTTCCGTGATACCACTATCGTGTCAACCTTTTTTTGAAAGTCTGTTTAGGTACTCTTGAAAATTGTCTGGCAGTCTTTTGTTTTTTTGTTTTTGATTTGTTTTGTCTATGCTCCATCTGGAGCTACATCTCCTTTGTATTTTTCTGTACGTCTTCAATATGTTTTGTCTTTGTAAAGCTGAAAATTGTAAATAAAATATTTTTTAAAAAAAGTTACGACGGAGACCATACGAAATATCTTCAGGGCAGAGTCTGTGGAGATTAAGTCAGTGAAAGGATGAAGATGGTTGAGTCGTTGTCAATTGTAAGGCAATAACCACCTTTAATCCTGGCGATGTTTTCTGATTCCTTAGCTCCTGCCCAATTGTATTAGCGAGAAGACATACGATGGACATTGTGTGCAGTCAAAGACAGCCACTTAAAATAAAGAAAATTCAAAACTGATAATATTAGAAAGCTAGAATAAAGCAGAGAGTCAGTATCTGGTCAGACGACGTCCGAGGGGAAGAAATTGAGTGAAACTTTCACAACAAAAATCCGGTTTTCATAAATGTGAGAGGGCAGGGTTGGGAGCTCACATGACTCGAAATAACACGAGGGTACAGTCCAAATATATAGAGTAAAAATTGCAAAGGCTAGTTCCAACACAGAAGGTAATATTCCATTCTGCACTGATCTGATCAAAGGTTTGTTTAACTTTGAAATTGTGTTTTTATAAAAATATAAGTGAATCTTGCAATCTATGTTATAGCAGCACTCACATCTCCATCAGGTGAACACCAAGAAATTTGGTGCTCTTAACGATCTCAGCTGAGGAACCGTCAGTGTTCAGCGGAGAGTGGTCACTCCATGCTCTCCTAAAGTCAACAACCGTCTCTTTTATTTTGTTCACATTCAGAGGCAGGTTGTTGGTTCTGCAGCAGTCTGTTAGCCGCTGCACCTCCTCTCTGTATGCTGACTTGTCGTTCTTGCTGATGAGACCCACCACAGTTGTATCATCAGTGAACTTGATTATGTGAATCGAGCTGTGTATTGCTGCACAGTCGTGGGTCAGCAGAGTGAACAACAGTGGACTGAGAGCACAGCCCTTGGGGGAGGCAAGCTCAGTGTTATGGTGTTGGAGATGCTGATCTCGATCCGGACTGACTGAGGTCCCGCAGTCAGGAAGTTTAGGATCCAGTTGCAGAGGGAGGTATTCAGGCCCAGCAGTTTCAGCTTTCCGTTCAGGTATGAGGAATGATTGCGTTGAATGCTGAACCTGGTAGAAAATCAACAGAACTTAAACTTCTGCATCTCTCACTGAAAATGGATACTCGACTTCCAAACAGGAAGACCACAACCTGTGACACTTGGAAATGACATATTCATTTCATTGGTAATTAACTCAGCGGTCCAGAGAGATGTGTTCTGCTCTCTCTACACCCATGACTGTGTGGCTAGGTATAGCTCAAACAGTATCTAGAAATTTACTGACAATGCCACCATTATTGGCAGAATATCAGGTGGTGACGAAGGAGCGTTCAGGGGCGAGATACACCAGTAAACAGAGTGGTGTCGCAGCGAAAAACAAACAAATAAACAAACAAAAAAACCTCACTGTGAACTTCAGGGAGCTTAAGACGAACTAATCATAACACTCATCGTATTAGGGGAATAAAAATTAGATTGAATGAACACTTTCAAGTTCCTAGGTGTCAATATCTCTGAGGGCCTTATCTAGACGTAACATATTGATGCATCTATAAAGAAGGCGAGACAGAGGCTATATTTCATAGAAATAGAAACATAGAAAACCTATAGCAGAATACAGGCCCCTCGGCTTACAATTGTGTGCCGAGCATGTACTTACTTTAGAAATTACCTAGGGTTAAACATAGCTCTTTATTTTACTATAGTCCATGTACCAATCCATGAGTCTCTTAAAAGACCCTATTCTATCCGCCTCCCCCACAGTAGCCGGCAGCCTTTTCCACGCACTCACCACTCTGTGCACAAAAAAATCTTAAAACTGTCATGCCGTCTGTACCTACTTCCAAGCACCTTAAAACTGTGCCCTCTCGGGATAGCCATTTCAGCCCTGGGGGAAAAAAAAAAGAATCTCCAACTACCCACACGATCAATGCCTCTCATTATCTTATACACCTCTTTCAGATCACCCCTCATCCTTTGTTGCTCCAAGGAAAAAGGCCAGGTTCACTCAACGTATTCTCGTAAGGCGTACTTCCCAATCCAGGCAACATCTCCTCTGCACACTTTCTATAGTTTTCACATCCTGCCTGTAGTGAGATGACCAGAACTGAGCACAGCTCTCCAAGTAGGGTCTGACCAGGGTCCTATATAGCTGTAATATTACGTCCCGGCTCTTGAACTCAATCCCCTGGTTGATGAAAGACACATGCCTTTTCTGCTACACAGTTATCCTGCACAGCTGCTTTGAGTGTTGTATGGACACGGGCCCCAAGACCCTTGTGATGCTCCACACTGCCAAGAGTCTTACTACATTCTGCCATCATATTTGACCTATCGAAACGAACCACCACACACCTATCTGGGTTGAACACCATCTGCCACTTCTTAGCCCGGTTTTGTACCCTATCGCTTTGACAGCCCACCGGGATATCCACAATACTCCCCAACCTTTGTGTTTTCAGCAGATTTACTCACCCATCCCTCCACTTCCTCATCCAAGTCATTTCTGGAAATCACGAAGAGAAAGTGTCCCAAAACAGATCCACTGGTACAACCTCCATGCAGAAGATGACCCGTCTACAACCGCTCTTTGCTTTCTGTGGGAAGCCAATACTAGATCCACAAAACAAGGTCCCCTTGTATCCCATGCCTCCTTAGTTTCGCAGTAATCATTGCATGGGATACCTTATTAAATGCCTTGCTGAAATTCATATACCTTCATTAATGTGTTTAGTAACAGCCTCTAAAAAAAATAATAAGGCTGGTAAGGCAGGACATGCTTTTGACAAAGATATTGGATAGATGACTGTTTGGTTGTAACCTGATATTATAGTAAAAACGTGGTTGTGAATTTATGAGATTAATGAAGTCAAATGTGAAGGGCACTTCCTAAGATCGAAACTAGTTCAATGGCCAAAGCTTTGAAAAAGTCCCTTGAAACCCCAGCTGAGAGGGAAAGGTTAAGTGAGATTTTTAGCACTTACTTAAGTGATGCATATAAACTTCATATGGAAAAAATGTGCTATTGATGCCAAGTCTAGTGAGGACTGGCTTATAAGTGATGTTAAAGTAATACGTCGTAAAATCAAAAAATATGTGTTTAGTAATTTTTTAAAAAAGCTTGGAAGTTAGCAACCTTAAGGGCATTGTGAAATCACAATCATATTAAAATGCAAGTCCAGAGAGATACCTTAAAACATGAATGCGCTGATTTTGAATACAATTTCATGCAAAAGAAAAAAAAAATGCTGAACATGAAAATAGTAGTATGAAAAAGATAATGAATCAGCAGTGCGGCAGCCAACATAAGGTACCTATAAGCTAAATAAATTTATCATACCCGTTAAACCATTCCCCCATTTACCTATCTCTCTACCTAAGTTTACCTTTCCCTTCATCAACAAGATGCTTGGTGAAACCGGGAGTGGGCGGGATGAAGTAAAGGGCTGGGAAGTTGATTGGTGAAAAACCTACAGGGCTGGAGAAGGGGGAGTCCGATAAAATAGGACAGGAGGCCATGGAAGAAAGAAAAGGTGTGGGGGAGCACCAAACGGAGGCAATGGGCAAGCAAGCAGATAAGGTAAAAGAGGAAAACGGAATGAGTAAAAAGACAGAGTATATCCGTAATTGAGGACTCTGTTCAGAGTTGCAAAGTGAAGTGAGGTATATCTACAAATTACCGGCAAGACTTTCGGTGGGCGGATCAGCCAATCCAATGGGCGGTGTTAATGATAATGTCAATTATGTTGAAATGCAGTTAACACAGGCTAGTCCCCAAAAAACAGTGACACCTTGGTAACTCCAAGACATTGCAAAGTGATAGTATCTGAGCAGCGCCCTTGTCTGGTTGAAGTGATGATGGCAGTAAAGAGATAATTTGTCTAACAGCAATGGCAAGAACTGCCCCAGTAAAAGCTAAGAGACCGAAATCACACAGGACTTATGATGGAGATTATGAAAAGAAACAGGAGGTTTGTCATCAACCAGCAGATCCGGAAGAATAAAAGTGACAAATGATGTAGGGAAATTCCACATCCTAAGACAAGGAAGCTCAGAGATTCGGGTTGAACTTCAACGAAGTAGGAATATATATATATATAAATTGCATCGATAATTAAAATCAAGTGGAACACTGTGTCACAGACAAACATGCATGTTATTCAAGAAATGCAAGATCAGTACTCAAACCAAGAAAAATGGTACTGGATAGAAAACGGTGTGTGCTAAACAATGATAGAGTATGAAGATATGGCACTAGTGATAGACTGGTAGCCCCATCAAGGCTGCTTCCTTACCGGTTCCTATGGTTTAATGCATTATCAGGGCAACTACAAACAAAAAAAACCCAATATTGAGTCGATTTGAAGTGGGAACAGAGTGACCTATGTCACCATTGGGATCTCTCGATCTCAGAAAGATTGATATCCATGTTACGTCAGCTAGTTTAATTTGCTTCTCAACAGATTTCTGCTGCTTGGAGTGGTTCAGCGGAAGCATGATATAGCTTGAATTCCAGCGATTGGGTTCCAGTTAAAAAGATGCATAAGCTCACCCCCCCGGAAATTCTGTGGGAAGGACTGTTAATTACTAATTCACCAGTTAAGGTAAAAGGTAAACGAAAGTGGACAAATGTCAGCCACTGCAAGCAAGCGAAAGTAACTCCAGATTAAGACAAATTCTATGCGAAGACTGTAAGATCGAATGTAGTTATTGGACATCTTTATTGGACAATATTATCATAATCTACATTTTTTGTGTTACACTAATTAGATACTTTTCTTTCTCCTCTGAATTTTCGGATGTGAGTTTGTTTGGGACCCTCATGGTATCAAGGAGGGGGGACTGTTGGAAACCTCTAATTTTTAAATAATACTTTTTTTATAAGATATGTACTATTTTATTAAGGGTCTTAGAAGAGTTTTTTTTTCAACTAAACGCTTGAAACCGTCCACAAATGTACCGCAGACAGCATTCAGAATGGCTGCATCACCGTGTACTACACAAAATAGAAATATGTTGCACAAACTTGTAGAATGAGTTATCTCATGGGTAATGGCTTCTATAGTATCCAAGATATTTTCGATGAGTGGTGCTTTAGGAAGGCTGCATCCAACATTAAGGAATCCCACCAGCCAGGACATGTTCTCTTCACACTGTTACCATCGGGAAGGAGGTTCTGGTGCAATATTGGAAACCAGGTGCAGAGGTAAGTCAGACTCTGAGAAAGCTACCTGGACTATTGCTCTTCCCACCTTGTCTCTTGCAAAATGCTATTCCCTTCTTACAAGTCCTTCGCCTCTGCCGCATCTGCTATCAGGATGAGTTTTTCATTCCAGGACGAAGGAGATGTCTTCCTTTTTTAAACAAAGGAACTATCTTTATTCCACCATCAATTCTGCACTCAAATGCATCTCTCCTATTTCCCGCACAGCTGCCCTCACCCCATCCGCATACCACCCCACTCGGAATAGGGTTTCCCTAGTCCTCACCTACCACCCCACCAGCCTTCGGGTCCAACGTATAATTCTTCGGACCTTCCGCTACCTCCAACGGGATCCCACTATCAAGAACATCTTTCCCTCTGCCCCCCCCCCCCCTTTTACTGCTTTCGCAGGGATCGCTCCCTACACGACTCCCCTGTGCATTTGTCACTCCACCCCCATCGCTTCCCACCGATCTCCATCCTGGCACTTATCCTTGTAAGCGGAACAAGTGCTACACCTGCCCTTACACTTCCCCCCTCACCACCATTCAAGGCCCCAGACAGTCTTTCCAGGTGAGGCGAAACTTCACCTGTGTGTCGGCTGGTGTGGTATACTGCGTCCGGTGCTTCCGGTGTGGCCTTTTATATATTGGTGTGACCCGACGCAGACTGGGAGACCGTTTCGCTGAACACCTACGCTCTGTCCGCCGGAGAAAGCATGATCACCCAGTGGCCACACATTTCAATTCCAAGTCCCATTCCCATTCTGATATGTGTATCCATGGCCTCCTCTACTGTCAAGATGAAGCCACACTCAGGTTGGAGGAACAACACCTTATATACCGGCTGGGTAGCCTCCAACCTGATGGCATGAACGCTGACTTCTCTAACTTCCGTTAATGGCCCTCCTCCCCTTCTTACCCCATCCCTGATATATTTATTTATTTTGTTCACCCCCCCCCCACTTTTTTTTCTATCTTTCTGCCCATCACTCTGCCTGTTCTCCATCTCCCTCTGGTTCTCCCCTTCCCCCTTTGTTTCTCCCTCGGCCTCCCGTCCAATGATTCTTTCCCTTCTCCAGCTCTGTATCCCTTTTGCCAATCACCTTTCCGGCTCTCAGCTTCACCTCAACCCCTCCGATCTTCTCCATCATTTCGCATTTTCCCTTCCCCTGCTACTTTCAAATCTCTTACTATCTTTCCTTTCAGTTAGTCCTAACGAAGGGTCTTGGCATGAAACGTCGACAGTGCTTCTCCTTATAGATGCTGCCTGGCCTGCTGTGTTCCACCAACAATTTGTGTTTGTGTGTTGCTTGAATTTCCAGCATCTGCAAATTTCCTCGTGTTTCCCAGATTGTTACGTGGGTTTCTGCACCTAAGTTACAGGGAAAGGTTGAACAAGTTAGGTCTTTATTCTTTGGAGCGTAGAAGGTGAGGGGGACTTGATAGAGATATTTAAAATTATGAGGGGGATAGATAGAGTTGACCTGGATAGGCTTTTTCCACTGAGAGTAGGGGAGTTTCAAACAAGAGGACATGAGTTGAGAGTTAGTGGACAAAAGTGTAAGGGTTACACAAGGGGGAATTTCTTTACTCAGAGAGTGGTAGCTGTGTGGATCGAGCTTCCAGCAGAAGTGGTAGAGGCAGTTTCGGTAAAAATTGTCATTAAAGTAAAATTGATAGGTATATGGACAGGAAACGAGTGGAGGGTTATGGCTGAGTGCGGGCCAGTGGGACTAGGTGAGAGTAAGCGTTCGGCAAGGACTAGAAAGGCCGAGATGGCCTGTTTTGGTGCTGCATTGTTATATTGTTATATGGTTATGTGGTTATATTTAATATGTCAGCAATACTTCAGTGACCTTGTTTATATCTGTCTGGCGGCCTATCTGTCTGTCTGTCTATCTATCTATCTATCTATCTATCTATCTATCTATCTATCTATCTATCTATCTATCTATCTATCTATCTATCTATCTATCTATCTATCTATCTATCTATCTATCTATCTATATGTGCTGAGTAAGGTCGCTTATTCTTTTCATTACGGGTTATATGTATATGTACTGGAATCGCGTACGTGACAATGCTGCCTCATGATTCGTGCGTGCCCCGCTTACTGTAAACACAAAGTTCAGATTACATTTCTGACTCCCGTATCTTCCTTTGAATTAGTTTAATATTTTGAACTTACCCACATAACATTTCTCGATGATGGATTTTTAAAAAGAACCCCCGACTTGTTGAAGTGGACTGAGAGTTTCGTATTAAAAAAAAGTGCAGCGAAAAACGGCAGCGAAGAAGCACAGCAGCATGTACAGAGAGAGCAGACTGAAAACACACGCACACACACACACACACACACACACACACACACTCTCTCCCTCACACACACACACACACACACACACACACACACACACACACACACACACACACACACACACACACACACACACACACACACACACACACACACATGTTCTTCGGGAGGGAAGCCACGATCGAAAGTTTAGAAAAAAAGTCAGGAAACAGAAGAATTCGCAGGTTCATGAAGAAAAAAAAATGAAGAATGCTTATGTTCAGAAAGAGGAAGTACTGGGCCTGGTGTCTGTGACCTTCCCCTGACAGACTTAACCACATCCATGCCCACCCCCACACCAGCAAATTTGCAAAATGGCCTGATAGTTATTGAGGAGCTCATCCCGAGGGATAGCTAGTGCTCTCTGCCTTTTTCATTTTTTTCTCCTGACGGTTGCCCTGGGAGGTTGTGGGGACACGACAGCAAACTTTATTTGCACTGGGTATTTCGGGCATAATCGTAACCATTGGAAGAACAGGAGAGACCTTGTCCTGTTATCAGAGATTCCAGAAATACCCCACTGCGTCCATCACTCAGCGTATATACCTGTGACTCTCAAATGTGTAAAATAGATATCATTGACCCCTGTGATATCCCATTCGGTACACTGCATATAACAGATCCCTGAGACACCTAGCTCTGTGCGCAACCTCTGCTCATACCTGAAACACCCTCACTGTTTATATCACGCATCACAGATCCTGTGACAATTCATTTTGCATAATCCTAACAAACATGCTTGAGTATAACATTGTGTACAACACACGGCCCTTGTATTTTTTCATCGTTAAAATTTCTCAATATTGAGGCACATTACTATTGAGGCATTGATCCTGCGGAATGTCAGTGGCTTTTTCCCAGGACTGCAATGGTTATCACGAGAGGGCACAGTTTCGAGGTGCTTGGAAGTAGGCACAGAGGAGATGTCTGCGATAAGTTTTTTTTTTACGGAGAGAGTAGTGAGTGCGTGGAATGGGCTGCCGGCGATATTAGTGGAGGCCGAAAGGTATTTTAATAGACACCTGGATAGGTACATGAAGCTTAGAAGAATGGAGGGTTATGGGTGACCCTAGGTAATTTGTAAAGAAAGTACATGCTCGGAACGGCATTGTGGGCAAAAGGACCTGTATTTTGTTGTAGTCTCTCTGTGCTTCTCTATCTTTCTATTACATTGACTTATCTTAACTGTAAATCCTGGGTCATCTGATTGTTTATACTTAGACACTTTGTTCATATGTTTGGAATAAATAGTTTCTCTGGTTTATGTTCTCTGAATTCAGTGTTCTGAGGACAAAATGATTTATTCGGATATAATACAGTTTGATGCTAAACATGTCATTTGTTCATCTTATAGCGTGCAATGAGTTTGAATGCTGTATTTGTGGGTAGTGTACATAATATATACTTTTGTATTTTTTCTATCTTTACCCTTTGCTTAATCGGTTACGTCTTTGTGCATCATACAAAGAATGGAAGGATTAAAAAGCAAAGAAATAGGCCTTTCAGCCAACCACTTTCATCTGTATACTTACATGTTATCTTCGTATGTTCGCTGTATACATTATGCTTTGTGGCTATTTTAACAACCACCTGAACCATTGTTTTTATTGACAATCACTTTAATATGTCCTGACTGCGTTGAATCGAACAATTTGCTGAAATTACTGAATAGGTCACGCAGCATCTGCAGGAAGAAAAAAAAAAAGAACTTTCCGTCCTGGTTTCGGCCCGAAACCGCGAAAATTCGACCTAACGTCGACTCAGTGAGTTCTTCCAGCAAATTTCATTTTGCCCTGGATTTATAAATCTGAAGTTCCCTGATTCTCCGTCCTGCCCGTGATATGTCTCCGTACTTGTCCCTCAACATCGCCCCCCCTCCGCCCATAAGGAGATCTGGGGATTTATGAAGATGCCAAGTCGTAAGGTTTGTACAACATATAAAGTGGAATCACTTAATGAGAACACTTTTGATATCGCTAGCAATAATTATATCAATCGTAATAAAATAGATTTGAATCATTTTCTATTTAAAACCTAATGAGTGCCATTGACAGATAAAACGTATATTGTGGCCATTTAAAATAAAAAATGCTCGTTTCTGATAGGATTTGGAGACTGTAATTTGAGGCCAAGTGCTACTTTTGATTCCTCCTGAACTATAAGTAAATTCCAGCTTCAGTATCCATCTTTACCATAGTTCATTAATGTTTGAATGTGTGATATTTTAAAATCTAAATTTTGATCAGCTTTTGATAAAAGTTTGAAGGAAATGTAAATGACTAATAGCTTCATGAAAACAATAATTCTTCTGTTCCGAGGATTAACATTTCCATTTATTCTTTAGTAACTGTTTCTTGATTTTTTCGGATTATAGAATGGCTCTGAACTTTTTGAGAAACATTTTGTTCAACATTTTTTGTGACCAATTTTCATTGTGAGAGGGCTGGTGATGACGATGAATATCTGTTCCAGAGAAAGAACGAAGTCATTTTCACATGGTGTATATTCAGACCGAGTTCGTGGTTGTCTATTTTTCATTTGCCAGTGGATGTTGTGGAGAGTCGATGGTTGGATCTCCTGCTGCACAGTGTTTCGTTTTCCTGGGGTCTGTACTGCGTGACGCACCGCGAAGGTGGAGATTACTGTACATAGAGTCTACAAAGTAAATTGGAACCAGCAATCGTAGCATATGGCTAAGGCTGGGTTGGTGAAGTCTGCAAATGGAACATAGAAACTAGCAATAACCCCTGCTCCACCATTCACTCTAATACTGTTGATCATGCACGCCATCTTCTTTTCGTTCCCTATCCGTTAATCTACTTTTACATTAGGACTGAATCTAGATCAGAAATCAGCAGCACGTATTCCACATGAAATATCGCATTTCACACATTCGGCAACCCGATGGCATGAACACTTAATTCGGCACATCGGGAAAACTGCCCAAATTTCGCTGGTCATTTCTCTCATAATCTACTGGGGGGATCTTAACTACACTCTGTCTTCCGTGCTACTCCACTTAGATAATCCAATTGCTCATCATCCAGGCGCTCAATGCATTATGCATCCTCATCACTCAGTTTCCACTTGCTCACCCGCCTTCCCCTATTGACCTACTCTTCACTTTCTTTCCATACGACATTCTATTGTCTGCATTACGTTTATGCCTCGACCTACCACTTGCTAGAGTGTCGCTGTCTCCATCCCCCCCTCCAATACTGACTCCATCTGACAGTCATCCCTCCTCACGATGCCATCTAACATAGGCCAATTCATGTCCTGCCGGCTGCTTCCTTCAGCTCGTCAGCAGATCATATTGTTTTCAATCCATATAGAGTGCCTGACTTGAGATTTCAACTACCTACGAATATTGTGCGGCTCCCTGGGTTCTCTGGCAGCTCATTTCTTTACATATATTTCTTGCATCAAATTTCAACATCACCATTCTTTTGCACATCTATTTCTTTTTAAATACCAGGTTGAATTCGCTGTCATTTGTAGAAGAACAGTGAAATACAGGTACCAGGAACAACCCGTTTGCATCAGAAACACAACTACGTGGATTTGCAAAACACAAAGAAGATAGAAACAAAGAGGGATAGCAAACCTACAGCACAATACAGGCTGCTCGACCGTCAATGCTGTGTCGAACATGTACCCACAGCTCTTTATTTTTCTAATCTTCATGTGCCAGTCATGGAGTCTCTTAAAAGACCCTATCGTATCCGGCACTACCACCATCACCGGCAGTCCTTCCCACGAACTCACCACCATCTCCGTAAAAAAAATGCTGCTGACATCTCCTTTAAGGTACTTCGAAGTACCTTAAAACTGTGCTTTCTCGTGTTAGCCATTTGACTCTTGGGAAAAGGGTCAAATGGCTAACCACTAGACTATCCACCAGATCAATGCCTATCCACCAGACTATCCACCAGATCAATGCCTCTCATCATCTTATAAAATTCTATCAGGTCAGTTCTCATCCTCCGGTGCTCCAAGAAGAAAAGGTCAAATTCACTCAACCTATTCTCATAGGACATGCTCCCCGATCCAAAAAGAAATCCCTGTAAATCTCCTCTGCACCCTCTCTATGGTTTCCAAATCCTTCCTGTAGTGAGGTGAGCAGAACTGAGAACAGTACTCCAAGTGGAAGTCCGACCATGGTCCTATAAAGCTGTAACATTACCACTCGGTTCTTAAACTCAATCCCACGGTTAATGAAGGCCAATGAACCGTATGGCTTCTTAACCACACAGTAAGCCTGCTCATCAGCTGTGAGTGTCACTGTTAGTATTGGGTGGTCTGTAAAAAACACGCAGTAGAGCTATTAATCCCTTTCTGTTCCTAACTTGCACCCACAGAGACTCAGTAGACAATCCCTCCATGATTTCCTTCTTTTCTGCAGCCGTGGCACTATCTCTGATCAGCAGTCCCACGCCTCCACCTCTTCTGCCTGCCATGAATTATGCAAGAGAGTAACGAAGCCGAGACTACGGAAACATGTTATTAGTAAGGAAAGAGGGGGAAAACAACAGAAAGAGGACATCACTTTCGCGACATTGTAAGAGTTTGTTCGCAAAATTTCATTACAGAGATAGGTCTAGGGTGGTGCAGCTCGGTTAAAGAATCCAATGTTTGCAGAAATGTAGGTGTTTCTGAGCCAATTGTTGATTTGAAATGTGTGCGATTTGGCTTCAGCTACTTTCTTAGAATTGTAGTGGCGCACCACCCTATTGGAATAGATTTCTACTCATGTCACTCTTAAGGAACCTATCCCTTAGTTCTGGCCTTCCTCGCTACTCGTCAGATTCTTTGTACGTCTAAGCTATCTGGACTTCAATATTTTTATAAATTTAAATTGGATTCACAGCACTCTAAAAGTTTGTGAATATACGTTCAACGTCATCGATCTTTCATCATACATCAGTCCCTGAATCAGCATGATTAAACGTGCTACAGCCCTTATTGAGATAAGGAGACCACACACTACTACAAGGCATCCGTGTTCCTGGGCTAAAATCTGTCCTTTTGAAGGCAAACATACACATTTCTTCCAATATTCGGTCTCTGGTACACCAAATATTGCTCCCTCTACAGCTTTCACAATTTCCAATTATTCTGGTAATCAACTCCATGGTGATTGTGCTGCAAAGCAAATAACAGCAAATTCAACCATTTTATACTGCATCAACCATGTTTCTACACACCCCTCCATCTGTGTAATTCGAACTGTTTACCTTACACGATCTTCACAGATCAGTCTCCCATCTCGTCCTGCTTCATGTTTAAATGTGTGCATATTGCATTTAATCTTTCAATTAAATCATTAATGTATATTGTGAATAGTTGTATCCTAGCAATGTATTCTCTGGAAATCTGCCTGCCCTACTAATCCTTTCTATCCTTCCTTTCTCTAAATCTCCCACAGCCTTTAAAGCTATGCCCTACATTTATAGGCAGGACTGCCTCCAAAGGTAGGCATAGCCGAAGGGTGGTAGTGGGGACGAGCTCCCACTGCCGAACAAATACTCTTTATGTCGTGCGTCTCAAATAGCCTCTGACAACCTAGTCCAACTCCTGGCCTTCACATGTGGCATATTTTTTATGCCCGGCGGAGCTGTTCTCACGGACAGGATAAGGGGCAAAGGCGGACCACTGGCGTCTTAAAACCAGTTGCTCCGGGCAGATGGTGCTCGTTAACCTTGGATAGTAGCTCATTTAGGAGCGGGAAACTCCGATTTCAAAGCTCTGATGCCTTGTGGCTATACGCGATTACAAGAAAGGATTTGGGAGTAAACCCCGAGGGAAACTCCTCGGGAGACGTCTGACTGCTGTACCGAGCACCGGCACGGCAACTCCAGCGATGCTGCTGGCACTAAAGCGTACCGACTTTCGACGTTCTTTTGGACCTGTCATCAGCATGCAGAGCGGGTCACACTGCATGGGCAACAGACGGATCTCTATATCAACTCTGCCTTGGCTTGCGCCTTGGAGAGGCCACTCCGGCTTTGCTTCAGTGACTACCAGAGGTACAGTACCCATGGTCGACCACGAACGACGGAGGCCACACTGTCTAGGGAAGAGTCCTGGAGCCAAAAGGCGTGGAAACAGGCTGCTTAACGCAACTCATCCGTGCTGAACAGTGAGCCTAATTGAATGTGCCTGCATGCGGGCCATATACTTCTGCACCTTCTCTATACATATGACTGTATAGTTGGTCTTTAAATATCAATGCCACACCGGTTTCGATCATTTTCTCTGGCAGTGTGTTTCACATAGATTACGCTGCGTGGAAAATATACCACACGGTTGTCTTTTAAGTCTTTTACCTCGCTCTTAACTAATGGGCAGCCTAGCTTTGGACCCAGGATTAAAGACTGTGGCTGTTCACGTTATCTAGGACCATCATGCCTCTTCAATAAACATAGAGAAATTCACTGCATAACCCCCTACATGGGACAAACCGCCCTGGTCTATACAGTCTTTGCTTATAATTCAAACAGTAGCAGTAACTTAGCCTGAAGCGTCAACTATTTCTCTGCCTTCACTGCAGCTCCTGACCCGTTGAATTCCCACAATTAATTTATGCTGGAACTTCTCTGCTCAGTTCATTAATTTATCTGAAATAAATATCAGTAGTATAGCTCCACTGCAGGTGCCGTCAATTGTACGTTCAATGATTTGCCCAAGAGTCTTGGTATCAACAGACAAAAAGTTTAGATCACTGAATGCTCTCGAAGAATAATTGAGTGAAAAGATTTTGTTTCAATCAAGTCTGACTGTAAGATTTACCATCTGAATATGGGGACAAGGAGAAGTTCTCCCATATTCCTCCATATCTGTGGACACATGCATTTGTTCATCTGGAAATAAACCCATCATAGACTTTGTCTGTCATCACATGAGGTAATGAACTGGAGCGCGCATTTCATCGGTTCTTTCCCTCCGCTAACAGGCGTCTTAACTTTCAATGAATTCATGAACACTACCTCATTATTGTAACATACAGTAATTCATTTACATTGCACTGAACTGCTGCCGTGTAATCATTCAGCTTTACACCAACTCCTATTTCTCTGGACGATCATTGCTCTTTACTAGAGTATTCCGGTTTCTTTAATTATCATTTCCGCAAATATTCAGCGTACAATGATTTAAATTCTTCAACGCGTTCCTCCAATTCAGGGCAATCTTTTTTATTTACCTGAACCATATGCCTTAATCTTCCATTGTTTAGTTTTCCAAACTGTGACCCTCAATTTCATTCAGCTTTTACTCTTTTCTTCTAATATTGAACTGCTATATACCATAACTTCCCAATTCAGAATCATTCCAGAAACTAAATTCAATGTGTTTGTGAATAATATACTGTCAAAAATACACTGTTCCAGGTTGCAGAGCTAAGAGTGCCCATTGGAACTTTTCATTGAAGTTTAGAAACTGGAATATGCTATATACAAAATTATTCATCAAAACAATCGACATCAGTTGCCTGTAGCTTCTTATTGTAAATAACATAAATAGATTAAATAAAAAATGACGCTTCATAGGATTCTCCCTGATGACTAGTATTGGATAAAAATATGATAGGATGTGAATGCAGTGCATTGATACTCAAAGATTTCCATAACAATGCATGCACCTCCTAACGTCTTGGCGTTGTTGATATACTACATCTTCATTGCAGTCATCGGCATTCCTGGTAAAGTATTGCTGTTTATTAACAATCGTCAAAATGTTGTGCTCCCATTCTCATATATTACATTTTAGTTTTTTTTCCTTTTACTGTTGCTACTGTTTGAATGCTCTACATTTAGATTTATACTGTGTTTCTGAATAGTACTTTTTGTCACGAATACTGCTCGGTTTTTATTTCTTTACAGCGTTTAATCTTTAATGTGTGTGGTTCAATTGTAATCTGAAAAAAAAGACGAAGTCTAAGTGGAGCAGTCATTGCTGAAGTGGAGAGTGTGCGAGTCAAAGAGGACACTTTTGGTAACGCCAGCAATAGTAATATCAAAACTTATAAAACAAAATAACTTATTTTTGTACTTAAAATCCAGAGAGTGCAACAGATATGTAAAAACCTACATTGTGGATATTCAAAGTACATGTGTACATTCCTGATAGGATTTAAATATTTATATATCGACATCCTGATGACAAAAGGATGCAATTGTAAATGAAAAATTGTTGTTTCATGAAAACAACAATTCTTAATCTGTGAGAATAAAAAATTCCAGTAATTCTGAAGTAAATGTTTCTAGATTTATGGAGATGATAGAAAGACTCTAAATTCTCCTCAATATTCATTTAACTTTTTTTTTCTAATTTTGAGCTCCTATATTCCACAATATGCTCAATTCAGCATCATCCCTGAAGCTAAATTGTTAATTATATAATGTCAAAAACATATTGTTCCAGACTGCTGTGTCAATTTAAAAGAAACTGAAATTATTCATCAAAGCAATTATCGACATCAGGTGCTTTATCCTTCTTGTGAAAACCATAATTAGCTTAATGAACAAATGATGCCTTCATAAGATTCTCCCCAATGACTAGATCGGATATAAATAAAAAAGGATCTGAATGTAATTCGTGGAATGTTTAATGATTTCATTAAAATGCAAGCACCTCCATACGTCTTGGCGTTTGCCATATATAACCATATAACAATGACAGCACGAAAACAGGCCATTACAGCCCTTCTAATCCGTGCCGAACGCTTACTTCATTGCAGGTATCGGCATTCCTGTTTAATTACTGCTTTTCATTTTCAATCTGCAAAATATTGTGAAATGTTCTTCACTGTTGAATTTACTGGTATTGTTGCATTCTGTCAATTAAATATTTTTCACTCCTACACCTTCCCCCTTTCTCATTCGTACATTTTATTGTTATCTTCATTGGAGCTACTCGTATTTCTTTATTGTACATGTTGTTAGGACTACTGCACGTTTATTTGTTTTTTTTCTTTTCATCGTCTAAAGGTTAATGATTTTGTATGTACAATGTCACCTGCTCTCATTCTGCTGAAAATCACCCAAGTAATAACAATGTAATTACGATCTTATGTTATTTGTAGGAACGGTCTACATATTGCTAGCATGTGTTATTGACATTGATGTTGTTTCCCTATTGTTAACTGTACCAAGATACACCCACTGTATCACCCACTGTATTCAGGTAGAATAGGGTAAAACAGTAGCAATGCTGAATAAAGTGTAACGACCACTGAGAACATGGGATGTATGGAAATAATAGCTTGCATATTCATAATTAGATAGAATTTGGTGTGAAGAGTGCCAGTTGTGGTAGCAAAGTCCATTTAAGAGCCTGCGAAGAGGAAGATGGGGCTGTCAGTTGGAGACATTGTGGACTCTACGTGCCAGTTTTAACAATGAGAGCATATCCTGTTGAAACCTGTGGGTGCAGTTATTATTGTCTGTGATTAAAAGTAAATTCGCACGGGCCGAATTAGAAAAGGCAAACATCACGGCACTCATCAAATGCACACAGCAATCTCACACCACCTACACATGTTCAACGAGAGTGTGACACTGAATTACTCGCACTATCACTGTCTTAACACTACGCATTCACACTACACAGAAACATTACCTTAAAAAGTATAAACACACTCTACACTTCACCTCACACGCATGCACACGCGGACGCTAAGCATACACAGAAATTAATTAACATTGACTTTCTTCTTTTGTAGCTAACTTGGCCGTGATTGCGGTGTTGCTCCGCAGAGGATGTGATCTCGCCAGAGGCATGACTGCCTACCTGTTGTCCATGGCCTTGACGGATCTCCTGTTCATCATCACAGGAGTCATATTACACCGGATTGTTCCCATGCTTCTGCCGTTCAATATTTTGACCACCGTTCCGGTTTGTAAAATAAATTTCGTGCTAGCATTCACCGTAAGAGACTGCTCCGTCTGGGTAACAGTGATGTTCACATTTGATCGGTATGTGGCTATTTGCTGCCAAAAGTTAAGTACAAAATATTGCACAGAAAGAACGGCGAATGTGGTGATCGGAGCGATTACTCTCATCAGCTGCATCAAAAATGTATGTATTGCTTTCATATATGAAGTTCCAAATACAAATGAGCCCAGACCATGCATACTTAAATCAGCATATTATACCTCACCTGCCTGGATAGCATTTGATTGGGTCGACAGCATTTTAACCCCATCTTTGCCATTCGTTCTAATCTGCCTATTCAATTTCCTAACCATTAGGCACATTTTGAAGGCCATTAGAATCCGCAGGAGACGCCAGAACGGCGGGAACACTGAGAGTGAGAGTGACCCGGAAGTGAACAATCGCAGGAAGTCTATCGTCCTGCTGCTAAGTATCTCGGGTATCTTTATCCTCTTGTGGGTGCTCCCGCTGGTAACCTTTCTCTACATTCGCATTGCCAATGTCGCTTACTTTACAGGCTCCAATTTCAGTGAATCAGTTCTTCCTCTGCAAGAAAGCGGGTTTGTGCTTCAGTTCCTGTGTCCATGTGTGAACCCATTTATTTACGCAGGGACACACAGTAAGATCAGAGAAGAATTAAAGCTGGGACTGAAATATCCATTCACTCTCATAAATAAATGAATGTAACAAACAATCTCGTTGCATTTGTTCCCGTCTCTACCACTTCATCCCACTTCCTTACAACTACCACCTGTTTTTTCGCTGTTCATCAATGCTGCAGTATGAAGCGCCTTTTTTCTTAAGGTTTACGTTGGTCGGTTGCTTCATAAGATAAGCTCGCCAGAAAGAAAGACAGTCTATGTTGTGTATGTGGTCTGTTTACACAACAATGTTATTAATAACAACGCTGGAGACAGGAGCGAAGTTTTATGGTTCTTCACTGAGAAAGTCCGAAATTGACGCGCACATACAGATCGATGAGCGCCTAATAGCGTATGCAACGTAGTGTTACTACAACATAAAGTACTCCCTTATTATAATACAGGCTGTATGGTACATTTTATTTTAATAGTGTATCAACACTTTTATCTTACTGGGGCAATATGCTAAACAAATATGTTTACCTTTAATACAGAAACGCCTACTATTTGTTTACAATTAATAACAAAGTAACTTAATAATATCAAATTATAACAAGCCTTTCTTATTCACATAAATCTTTCTGCAAAGCCACTTGTGGATAGATGGTATGGGATAGAAGTAAAGTGCTTGATTCCATTGTTCTTCAAAAAGCTTTTTAATTCTTCAGAGACATATTGTCGTCCATTGTCTGTGCAGATTTGCTCTGGTATGCCATTCCTGACGAAAATGGTCCTCAGAACTGTAATGGCCTTTTCCGATGTGGTTGTCTTCAGTTATACGACCTCTGGCAATTTCAAGTGTGCATTGGTGGCGATTAAAAAGATAGAGTCCATGAATGGTCCAGAAACGTCGATGTGCACTCGTTGCCATGGTGGTAGGACCACTCCCATGGATGGAGACGGGCTCGTGATGGTGCGTTCTGGATCTTTTGACATTCAGAGCAGTTCCTGGTCAAGTCCTCAATCTGATTATTGATTCCTGGCCACCACACGTAGGCAAGGCCAAGACTTTTCATCTTCACGGTACTCAGGTGCCGCTTGTGCAGTTTCTGCAGCACTCTGGTGCGTAGCTTGGGAGGAATCACAACTCGTGAATCGCACATTAATGTTCCCCGACACGCTGACAACTGCTCCTTCCTCGCTGAGAAAGCTAGAAACAGTGTGTTACCATGCGCTGGCCATCCCTTTACCGTGATGTCATACACTTTAGACAACATAGAGTCATTGAATGCTTCTCTTTCAATGAGGCTGTTTGTCCCGGGTAATTGTTCAAACATTTTTGTGTGAAATACCTCTGCTTAATCGATTTGTGTAGCTATCTCTGCAGACGGCAGTGGTAAACATGACAAACCATCTGCGTCGCCATGTTCTTTTGTCCCTTTGTGTTCAAAGTCATACATGTGACCTTCTAAGAAAAGAGACCATCACTGCAGCCTTTGTGCTGTCATCACTGGAACGCCTTTTCTTGGTTTGAAGATTGACACAAGAGGTTGATGGTCACACAACGGGGCAAACCTTTGACCATAAAGGTAGTGACTGAATTTCTTGACTCCCCACACAAGGCTTAGGACCTCTCTGTCAATCTGTGCTGTAGTTGTGTAGAGAAAGAAAGGTACACTCCGACATGTCTGTCCATGGTCTCCTTTACCGTCAAGATGAGTTCACACGCAGATCGATGGAGCAATACCTTATTTCCCGCCTAGGTAGCCTCGTTCCTGCCGGCATGAACATCCAACTCACTGACCTCCGTTGATACGCCTGCCCCCCACCCTTACCCCAATCCCTATCTATTATTTTAGTCTGGTTCTCTTTCTCTCTCTTTTCCCCCTCACTATAATCTCTCCCCCCAGCCCTACCTTGGATGTGGGGCAGGTGGCAGAGAGGGAGCGCAAGGGGTGGTGGCTGGCCCAGCCCTGAGACACCATGCAAGGTCATTCCTTTCTCAATAATTCGATTATAGATCATCGGAAAATGTCTCTCTGATGCTGCACGTTCCCTCGCCGGCTCTCCCTCTTTCCCACCCATGAATCCTCTCTGCCTGCCGCCTTCCCACTCCCAGACCACAGCAGACAGCCATATTAGAATCAATTTTATCATCACTCACGTATGTCATAATTATTTTCCTGCGGCCGTAGTGCATCAAAATACATTAAATTGTGCACGTTGCGGAACAATCACTATTTATTCACCTTTGACCGTCCACACCCTTCGACGTAGGTTGCTCTGTCCGAGGTAGTTGTTCAGTAGTCAATGTGCGGATCTATATTCCAACATCTACAGTCGCTTGTGCCTCCTGTTTTAACATTTTTGTTTGTCAGGGAAACCAAATCGGTAAATGTGACCTTGGTGATGTAACTTAACTGAACTTGGACAAAACGGTTTCCGTAAACATTCTGCTCAAAGCTCAAAGATCAATTTACATTTATCAACAAAGTACATGTATATTCCAATATACAAAAAGAAAACAGAAGAGAATTTTACGAAAAACTGTTTTTTTAAAGTACTGAAAAATACCAATGTTGAAAAGCAGATTAATAGGAAATAAAGTTAAAACAGAGTGTTAGAGGATTTTTAATATATATCCATAATGAATTATATAGACAACAACATATGCTCAAATAAAGAATATACTTGCAACATTACTCAAGTGCCAGCGAAATATAAAATGGACGACAGTCACAGGCTTTGGGCATGGGTTGAGGTAGTTAGGACGGAGATTATGCGAAATATCTTCACGACAGAGTTTGTGGAGATTAAGTCAGTGAGAGGATAAAGATAGATAAGTGAACAGAAAACAAAAAAAAGCGTTTTGAATATCAGAGCAGGCTTGAAGCATTAAATCATGTTGCTCATATTTGGGAGGTTTCCACACGATCAATGCTTCTCATTATCTTATACACCTCTATCAGGTCATCTGTCATCCTTCGTGGCTCCAAGGCAAAAAAGCCAGGCTGACGCAATCGATTCCCGTAAGGCATGCTCCCCAACCCTGGCAACACTCCTGTTAATCTCCTCTGCACACTTTCTGTAGTTTCCAAATCCTTCCTGTAGTGAGGTGACCAGAACTGAGCACAGTACTCCAAGTAGGGTCTGACTAGTGTACCATATGGCTGTAATATTACGACCCGCCTCTTGAATTCAATACCCCGTTTGATGAAGACCTTATGACTTTTCAGCGACACAGTCATCTTGTACAGCTTCCTTGAGTGTCCTATGGACACGGGCCCCAAGATCCTTCTGATTCTCAACACTGCGAAGTGTCGTACCATTAATACTATATTCTGACATCTTATTTGACTTAGCAAAAAGAACCACCTGACACTTATCTGGGTTGACCACCATCTATCACTTCTTAACCCAGTTTTTCATCTTATTGATGTGACAGCCCACAACGCTATCCACAATATCCACCTAATCTTTGTGTTTTCAACAAATTTACTAACACATCCCTCCACTTCCTCATCCAAGTCATTTATGAAAATCACGAAGAGAAGGGGTTCCCGAACAGAGCCACTGGTCACCAACCTCCATGCAGAACATGACCCGTCTAAACCGCTCTTTTCCTTGTGTGAGATGCCATTTCTGGACCCACAAAGCATGATCTTGTTGGATCCCATGCTTCCTTACTTTCTCAGTAAGCTTTGCATAGGCTACCTTATCAAATGCTTTGATGAAATCCATCTACTGCTCTTCATTCATCAATGTGTTTTGTCACATCCTCAAAAAAATCAATAAGGCTCGTAGGCAGGACGTGTTTTAGACGAGGAAATTGGATGGATGTTTCTTTGGTTGTAACCTGATATTATAGTTAAAACGGGGTTGTGAGTTTATGAGATTAATGACGTCCAAAAGTGAAGGGTACTCCTTAATATCGAAACAAGTTCAATGGCCAAAGCTTTGAAACAGTCCCTTGAATCCCCAGCTGAGAGGAAAAAGTTAAGTGAGATCTTAAGCACTTACTTAACTGACGCATGCACACTTGATACCATTGGTAAAGAAATACGGAAAAATGTGCTATTTATGTCAAGTCTAGTGCGGATTGTCTTAAAAGAGATGTTGTAGTGATATGCGTGAAATCAAAAATACGTTTCTGGGAATTAAAAAAAAACAGCTTGGAAGTTAGCAACCTTAAGGAATTTGTAAAATTACAATCATATTGAGTTGCAAGTCCAGATAGATACTTTAAAATACAAATGCGCTGATCTAGAAAATCCATTTAATGAAAATGAAAAAAAAAACGAATAATGTGAAAATAGCAGTAGTAAAAAGATGACGGATCATCAAAAAAAGATTTCTGCATTCATGGGCAACAGAAAATCTGCAGATGGTGAAAATCCAAGCAACACACTCAAAATGCTAAAGGAACTCAGCAAGCCAGGCAGCATCTATTGAAAAAAGTAATGTTACGCACCAGTAGCAGTAGATATGAAATTAAGCCAGGTTTTTATAAGTAAGCAACGAAATTTATTAATCGCTAATCAAAAGCATCGAGAAGTAAACAAACGACAAACTTAAACGGAAGTTAACAGTGTTATGCATCTATACTTATCAAACACTCAAACTTCGATAGTATTCTTAACAAAGCTTATTCAATCACAGTCTTAAAGTGGTAGTTTAAAAAGTCCGTGACTTATGAAATAATAGGGAGGAGAGACTTCCCGAACCAGCGATGATCCGAACCAGCAATGAGCTGAGCCTTGAAGAAAAGACGAAACTGCTGATGTAGATCCCAACCGATAAATGCCTTTTCCGAGGATACCGAAGAATAAGATTTCTTAAAGTAATTGACCTTTCGCCAGATGTGGTCAACACGCAACTTGCAGGGGTTAACGAAAAGTGCGTGCAAATTTTTTGGAAATTCAAGCAACATACCGAACACCATTGATTCCTACCCAATCCTGGGTTCGCACGAAGCTGATATCTCTTCACTTTCTCTCTCTCCGTCTACGATTATGTAATCACCGACTGTGACAACCCATCAAAACTACTACGCAACAGATTATTGTCTCCCCTTTTATACCAGCGGGACATGCAATCACATGACATGACATCACCTCACTATCAGAAGACAATTACATCTTCCCTATATAACAAGAGCATTACATCATGCTCATGAGAAATTCACGGAACAGGTTACAGTAAATAGTTGACATTTCCGGCAGAAGCCCTTCGGCGGAATTAGAGAAAAAAAGTTGAGTGAAATTAAAGTGTTCAGGGAGGGGATTAGCCAACCCAGTGGGCTGTGTTAATGATGATGTCAATCATGTTGAAAGGCTGTCAACACTGACTAGTCCCAAAAAACAATGACTCCTTGGAAATTTCAAGGAAAGGCTAAGCGATATTAACAAAGCAGCGCCCTCTTCTGGCTGAAGTGATGATGACAGTAAAGAGGCAATTAGTCTAACAGACATGGCAAGGTTTGCCCCAGTAAAAACAAAGTGACCGAAATCACACAGGACTGTTGATGTAGATTATAAAAGGAAACAGGACGTTTGTCATCAACCACCAGATCCGGAAAAAAATGACGATTGATGTAGGGAAGTTCCACATCATAAAATATGAAGCCTAAAGGCTTGGGCTGAACTTCAACGAAATGAGGATATGTATAAATTGCATCAAAGTGATGACATTGAAATTTTTACTAGCATGCTGACAACTCAGCAAATAGACCAGTTTACACGGAGATTTGAAGATAGTATAGGAAAGGATAAGGAAGACTTACCAGCTGGTTGGGAAGCAATTAAGACTTGGTTGGAGGGACAAGTCATAAACCAGATTGGTCGGAAGAAAGTGCTTGATTACAAACATATGCCTTAGAGGAATTTTCTGAATATGAAGAAAGCTCTTGGACAGTTTGGCTCAGTTACTTAGGAGACCCAGGAGTAAACAAATGTGATATATATGGCCCTCTCAAGTTAACTTTCATGGATGCCTTGAAACCAGATGTTGCTAAAACGGTGACGCTAACAGAACAAATTGAAGTGACACTTCTGTTTCCTACAGTGAACTGGTACAAGCTGTTAAACAAGTGGAACGGGATATCGTCGTCCGAATAAGATCGGTACAGACGGGGCACCAATCTCCACCTGCTAGCCAACAGAACAAGCGGAATTCGATATGCAAATTATGAGGTTGAAGACGACATTGGGCTGGATCTTGTTTGAATAAAAAGATCAACTTCGGCACAAGGACAACAAGTTTAACAGCAAGCTCAGCCCACGACCACACAAGAGAAGGAAAACGTTGATTGGATGCACAGCTTCAGGCTGCTATTGCAGATCTGATGGAGGTGTCGTCACAGATACAAAAATGACTAGGTCGAGCCATTGAGCTTTTGTCTGCAGTACTGGAGGAAAAGTCGGAGTCCATGCATACACTGTTGTCAGTGGACTTGGAAGACAATGATGATCATGACTGTACAAGTACAATAACATACGAGAAGGTGCAAGTAATCATGGAGAAGTGCCTTTGTTGAACTCAAATTTGTTTCTGTACATTGATGGATCCTCGCTCATTCAGGAAGTAACTTAAATGGCTGGTTGGGCTGTTGTCACAGAAAATGAAGTGATAGCTTCAGGAAACTTGGCTCCTGGTACGTTGACACAACAGGCAGAACTGAAAGCTTTAACTGAAGACAGTAAGCTAGCAGAAGGAAGATTAGCTAATATCTACACGGATTCTTGATATGCATACAGAGTTGTTCATGACTGCGGAAATTAATGAAGACAGAGGTTTCTTACAGCCGTGGGAACTCCAATCAAGCACTGTGATGGTACAAGAACACGTGGAAGTCATGCGACTACCATCAGAAGATGCAGTATTAAAATGTAAAGGTCACTCTAAAATGCCCACGATGGAAACCCGTACAAATGCATTTGCAAATGAAACTACAAAAAGGGCGGCTGCACAAAGGGACATGGAGACTGGACCAAAATGCAGGACGCAGGCACTGAAGTATTAGGAGCGGGACAGAACAACTAAAGGATAGAACAAGATCGGGAGACCGTGGCATGCAAAGGTGATCCTGGGGTTCAGAGAGACTTCATGGCGAAGGCAGGACCCTGGAGTTCATGGCGAAGGCAGGACCTTGGAGTTCATGGCGAAGGGAGGACCTTGGTTAAGCTAAAGGATGGGTCTACGGGACAAGGAATGCTGGGAGGATAGCTCCCAGGGCGGGCCACATTACTTATGGGCAGGGCCCGGCCTGGGCAGGATGCGGGGCACAACCCGTCGGAAGCGAGGGTTCGGGAAGGGTCAGAGACCTCTGGGCGGGACACATAATTCCTCGGCAGGTGCGGGGCACAGCCCGTCAGAAAAGAGGGGTAGGAAAGGGTCAGAGTCCCCCGCCAGGCAACGGCAGTCCGGCCTGCTTACCCGACGGAGGCAAGGGATCGGAAAGGAGCTCGGTCCAGGGTGAATACGAGAAGGGACTTACAGAACTAGATGATTAATGGTGGTTACTCCAAGCCGGAGCGAACGGGGCGAACAGAACGAACCCGGGCGAACAGCGCAAACAGGACGACCAGGTTGAAACGGGATAGACAAGCTGACAGCGTGAACAAGGCGAACCGGACGGAACAGCAGGACCAGCGCGTACAAGGCAAACAGAGGAACAGGACGACACCCCACCTAGACTCAGTCTCGGAGCCCCTTATATTCACCTGCCAGCCGCTAAGCATCAGGTGCGCCTCCTTAAGTCAAGCTGATCTTATTTGGGCTTAAGGGTTAAAGGAGGGGCGGCTACAAGCCTTGAAGTCCGGCGTCCGCTGACCGGATCAGGACCCGGAATGTGGGCTCCTACCCGGACCATAACAGCGGCAAGAGAAGGAATAAACAGAATTTTTTAAAAATGAGAGGAAAGACGATAATTGAAATTAAATTGAACACTGTGTCACAGAGAAACATGCAAGCTATTCAAGAAATGCAAGATCAGTGCTCAAACGAAGAAAAGTAGTACTGGATGAAAAACGGTGGGTTGCTAAACAATGATGGAGTATGACGATATGGTACTGGTCATAGACTGATAGCCACAGCTAGGCTGCTTCCTTACCTGTTCCTTTGGTTTTATGCATCATCAGGGCAACTCCAAACAAGAAAACAAAATTGTATCCATTTGAAGTGGTAACAGAGTGACCTACGGGATCTCTCGCTTTCAGAGAGGCTGATATACATGTTATGTCAGATAGTTGAATTATTGTGCGAAACTAACAAAAGCTGTTTAGTTTGCTTCTCAACAGGATTCTGCTGCTTGGAGTGGTCCATTTGAAGGAGGACAGACCTTGATTCTTGGCGAGTGGGTTCTGGTCAAAAAGATGCATAAGGTATTTTCCCGGAAGTTCCGTGGGAAGGACTTAGCAAGTACTATTAAATACTAATTCCATAATTAAGGTAGAAGATTAAAGTAAGTGGGTGCATCTTAGCCGCTGCAAGCCAGCAAAAGCTGCTCCAGATTAAGACAAATACTGTGGGAAGACTTCAGGATAGAATATAATTACAGGATATGTTTATTGGTCATTATAACAATCTACATTTCTGTTGTTGTTTAAAAGTGATTACTCACTAGGGTAGATACATTAATTTTCTTTCTCCTCTGAATTTTAAGATGTGAGTCTGCTAAGGTTCCTCATATTATCAAAAGGGTGGGTGCAGACTGTTGGAAATCACTATTTTTAAAAATAATACCTTTTTATAAGTTTTGTTCTATTTTATGATGAGTTTAAGAAGTTCTTTTCTCAACTAAACACTCGAAAACGTACACAAATGTACCGTAGACAGCATTCTGACTGGCTGCATCACCATCGACCATACAAGATCGAAATATGCTGCAGAAACTTGTAAAATTATTTGGCTCATGGGTAATGGCCTCTGTAGTATCGAAGATATTTTCGAGGAGCGGTGCTTTAGGAAGGCTATATCCTTCATTAAGGAACCCCACCACCCAGGACATGTTCTCTTCACGCTGTATCTATCAGGAGGAAGGAACAGCAGCCTGAAGGCACACACTGAACGATTCAGAAGCAGTTTTTTCCCCCTCTCCCATCCGATTTCTAAATGGGCATTGATTGAACCAATGAACACTGCCTCACTACATTTTTATTTATGTTATTTTACAACACTTATTTTAACTTAACTATGTAATGAACATTTGCATATAATCGTAATGTAACAGGTTTACGTACGCTCTCTATTTATTTATCGTGTATTTGATTGCACTGCTGCCGGAAAATTAACAAATTTCACGACATATGCCGGTTATATTAAACCTGATTCTCGCATCTGTCATTACCATATCACGAACTGATTTAATCGAAAGCAGTACAAATCTGAAAAGTATTTATCAAAGCTGTTTATAGTTCGTTTTCCTCAAAGTAATTCACTGTATATTTTGGTATCAAGTTTGAATTTCTTTAAGAAAAAGGTGTGCTCTATTCATTCGAAGTTCTCTTGTTCATGTGGAAAAAAATAATCGTTATTTTCTATATCAGTATCTTATATCTTCTATAACGGATTGAAGTGGAATTATGATATAGAATATAAATTGAAACTATGGTCATGCTTGATTGAGTCGACATAGATTATAACATGACGTATCACAACTCCATTGATGGTGTACCGTTCCTGAGAGAAAGCATCCTCAATGAAGCTGGATGACCAAAACAGATGCCAGTTTACACATTGAGAATATGCTTTGACAGTAGTATGACTATTCAAGCTGCAACAAACCAAAGAATTCAGTTCACATCTCAGTAAATTACCAGTTCGTATCTTGAGCCTGTATAAATATTCTTCCCACGCCTCAGATGCAGGATGCGAATTATTTTTATCAAAGTTTTATTCACTTCTGCAAATTTCTTTAACTGAGAAGCTGCTAATCAGAACAATGAATTGAAGTGAGGTAAATGCGAATAAATGCTATTGGAGAGACAACTGAAAGATGGACTTGCACCGTAAATGATTGTTTTGTCGAACAAAGAGAGGCAGGTGTACAGTCACATAGTTACTTGAAAGTAATGACACAGGCAGAATGTGCAGCAACGTAGACATCCGGCACGCTCGCGTTTCTGTTACGAAGCCGTAGAAATGGTGCAGAGGAGATCTGCCAGGATGTTGCCTGGATTGGGGAGCATGACTTAAAAGAATAGGTTGAGTGAACTCGGCCATTTTTCCTTGATGAGAGGCATTGATCGTGTGGATAGTCAAAGGCTATTTCCCAGGGCTGAAATGGCTAGCACAAGAGGGCACAGTTTTATGGTGCTTGGAAGCTGGTACAGAGGAGATGTCAAGGGTAAGTATTTTACGCAGTAATTGGAAAGTGCGTGGAATGGGCTGCCGGCGACAGTTAAATTGAACTCAGAGAAATAGCGGGCTATAGGTAACCCTAGGTAATTTCTAAGGTAAAGACATGTTCGGCACAGCATTGTGGGCCGAAAGGCCTGTATTGTGCTGTAGGTTTTCTATGATGTTGCAGCTGCATTGCTTACACCGGTAGCCAAGAACAATATGTTTGTCATTATCTGTAGAGATTTAAATTCACCATTAAGCCAGCACTGCCAAGGATAAAGAATATCTTTGCAAACATTTCTGTAGGAAAACACTTCAACAAAGTTGACTTAGCCAAGGCCTATCTGTAGATGGAAATGGAAGCAGAGTCCGAACTCCCACAAATGGTTTGATCACTAAAAGCGACTTATTTCTGGAGTGGAATTTGCACCTGCACTCTGGTAGAAAGCAATGGACTAGGTGCTTCGGGGCTTCGTAGGCGCTCAGTGTCATCCGTATGACATCATCGGTACCAGTATGGATGACAAGGAACATCTCCAAAACCTTAAGTCAGTCATAAAAAGATGAGATTATTTCTCACAGGTGTATAAATCCTCTTTTTTATTGTTTTTCTTCAACAAAGGTGCCGCAACTCTACCAAAAGCGTTACTATCATGTAGACTTCCTTCACTGCTGCTTCAGACCCGTTGAGGCCGCACAATTAATGCTGCAATTTGTTTGATCCTTTGACTAATATTGTGAATACATATCATTTGCAGTATAGCGCCACTGGATGTTCCACCAAAAACAAACAAACAAAAAAAAAAATCAGGCGTGCGGAGTTTCCCAGAAGGATATCGAGTTAACGGATTGTGTCCCAGATACGCCTGACTGAAGTTATACTTACACGGTGAAACCTACCAAACACAAGGTATCCCACCCGGCTCGATACCTGTGAATATATGCACTTGAAATACGGGAAATAAACCCGGCGAAAACTTTGCCTAACTTCAGATGAGATAATGAGCTTGAGCCCGCTTAGTATCCATTTATTCCCCTGCACATCAGTATTCTGAATTTTTTTCTTACACCCATGAACACTACCTTACTACTGCAACCCACAGAAATTTGTCTTTTTATTGCATTGCACTGCTTCCGAGTATTCCTTTAGCTTTATATCATCTCCCATTTTTTCTTGGTGATCTTTTCTCTTTGCTAGACCATCCCTGCCTCTTTAATTTCCCGTTCCCCGAGTATTCAGTAACTGATCATTTAAAAGATTCAACTGCTGCCAATATTTTCGCCAACCCAGTGCAATTATAATTCTTCTTTCGCAAATGCATGGGCCTTAATCCTGTAATTCAGTATTCCAAAATTTAATTTTCAATATTCAGTTGTTTTTACCCTTTTTCCTCTATTATTAAACTACTTAACTCCATAATTCAAACAAAAGCACTAAATGTTGCCAGAACTCAGCAGGCCAGACAACATTTACGGAAGGAGGTAGTGACGACGTTTCTGGCCGAAACCCTTCATCAGGAAACCCTTCATCACCCTCCTGATGAAGGGTTTCGGCCCGTAACGTCGTCACTACCTCCTCCCATATATGCTATCTGGCCTGCTGAGTTCTGCCAGCATTTTGTGTTTTTGTTTTTATTTATTTCCAGTATAATTCGTTCATTCTAGACTCTAAACCCAATATGTTTGATAGTTTTATAATGTCAAAAATATCCTGTTCTAGGTTGCCGTGTGAATGAGCAAAGAGAGATTTCTATAGTTATATCAAACTCTTCATTCTTTTTCTCATAGAAAATGATTCATCAAAACAATTATCGAAATCATCTGCCTATAGGTTCTTGTTGTAAATTATTTAATGAGTTTAAACAAATAATGGCGCCTTCATATGATTCTCCCTGATGACTAACATTGGATATAAGCATAAATGGATGTGGATGCAGTGCAGTGTATACTTCAAGCTTTCAGTAGCAATGCACGCGCCTCCAACAATCTTGGCGTTGGTCATTTATTATATCTTCATTGCAGTTATCGGTATTCCTGGTAAGTTATTGCTATTTATTATCAATCTGTAAAACGCTGTGGGATGTTGTTCACGGCCTTGCTTACAGGTACAGCGGCATTCATTCAACTGAAGATTTTTACTTCCATGCTTTTCTCCCATTCTCATTGGAACATTATTTTTCTTTCTTTGGCACTATCAGTTTAATAGAAAATATTTTTGTTTAAATTGTATTGCTTCATAATACTTTTCACTAATGGTGCAGTTTTTTTTTTCTTAACAATTTTTAATCTTTAATTGTTCTGATTCGTTCTAAATCATCTACTCTCATTCTACCGGTAAGCACCCAAGTGAAATAGGAACAATTATTATCTTCTGTCATTTGTATGAACAGTTTGAAGGACATGTTTTATTGGTACTGGTATTATTGTAGTGTACCGAAGTACAGTCAGACGTTTGTCATCCATACTACACATCCGAATGACTGCAGAGTGATTGAGAAAGTGCAGTGCATGAAAATAATAAAATGTAATTGTATAATGAGATAGATATTCACGTCCAGAATATATAGTATAGTACGAAACTTTATGTAGAAGTCTGCAGAGTAGGAGATCACGGAGTAAGTTAGACACAACTTTAAAAAGCGGGCGGGTCTGTTAGAACATGTCTGTGGGCAGCAAGGGTAAAAAAAAACAGAAGTGAAGCTTAAGTGGAGTAGTCTTAGTTCCAAACAATTTTAGATTGGCTAGGCAATCGTCGAACTGGTTTGGGCTAGAATAGGCAAAGGCTAAAACAAGCTTCTGAATTTAGAGGAATGAAAAGAGTAAGCGGGATGGTATTTGGAAAGTAGAATGCTCGACCTGTAAGATGTGGGATTTCAGGGTACCTTATGGGCTCCTTTATAACTACTTATGCATGAAGTGCACACAACCTCAGCTCCTGACTGACCACTTCAAAGAACTAGAGCTGGAGCTGGATGTACACAGAACCACCCGAAAGGCACAAAACTTCATCGATAGGAATTTGACTGAGGTATCACACGCAGTGTGCCGTCTTCAGATAATACATGGGTGACCAGCAGTAGACGAAAGGGGAGAAAGCATTTATTGCAAGGTGCTATTCTGAATGTTACCCACAGCAACGAATACCTTTTTGGATAGGCTGGTGGGGGGAGGAGTCGGGGAATACCTACCAGAGCACAGCAGTAGTAGCCAAGCCAGTGGCAGTGAGGCTGGCTTTGAGGTTTGGCAAGGAAGGCTAAAAATCATGTAGAGCAATAGTGATAGGAGACGCTGTAGTCAGGGGCACGAACAATAGGATCTGTGGTCGTGAAAGAGTAGACAGGATGGTGTGTTGCCTGCAGGTGCTAGGATCCACCTGTGCCGTGTAGTCGTGGTCTCTCTCACTTTAGGAAACATCCTCTCCACGTTCACTTTATCTAGGCCATTCAATATTCCATAGGTTTCAATGAAATACACAAATTCCAGAGTACAGCCCCAGGCCCATTAAACACTCCTTATACGTTAAACCTTTCAGTCCAGGAACTATGTTTCATTCAGGCAAAATCCCGTCTGACAAATTTGTTAGAATGCTTTAAGGAAATAAAAGGCTGACCAGTTAAAAGAGTGTCAATAGCTATTGTTTATTTGGATTTTCAGAAGGCAATTTCAAAGGTGTCAAACCTGAGACAAGAAAGAGCCTATGGTATTGCAGGAAATATAATAACATCGAAGAAAGATTGGATGAATGGGAGGAGACAACGTGTCGGATTTCAGAGGGCTTTTTTCAATTAAGTAGGCCAGAGTTGGCAGCCAGTTGTGTTCTGCATGGGTTCTCCTTGGGAATGTTTCCTTTCACGGTATGTTCCAGAGACTTGCATGACGGAATTGACGGTTTATGGCCACGTTTGCAGATGATAGAAAGGAAGGGGAGTCTTCAGAAGGTCTTGGACAGATAGGAAAATGGACACGGATTTGGTAGATGAAATATAGTGTATGCATGTTGTTGGAAGAAATAGCAGCGTTGTCTATTTTTCTAAACGGAAAACATTAAAGATCAAAGCTATAAGGGGTCTAGGCAGAATTTGAGTGTGTTTCCTTGCAACTTGGACAAATACAATACGAGCGTTAATTTCGAAACCACGGGAATATAAGTGCAAGGATGTAATGCTGAGACTTTATAAGGCATTGATCGGACGGCACAGACTTTTCTGAGCAGATCTGGACCTCTTATCTATCGAAAGATGTGCTGGCATTGGAGAGTGTTCTGAGGAGGTTCACAGGAATAGTTCCTGGACTGAAAAGATTAAAGTATAAGGAGTGTTTAACGGGCCTGGGGTTGTACTCTGGAATTTGTGTGTTTCATTGAAACCTATGGAATATTGAGTGGCCTAGATAAAGTGAATGTGGAGAGGATGTTTCCTAAAGTGAGCGAGACCACGGCACAGTCTCTGAACAGAGAGGCATCTATTTAGAACAGAGAATAAAAGATACTTCTGGAAACAGAGGGTGGTGAATCTGTGGAATTCATTGCCACGGGAGAATGTTAAGTTAAAGTAATTGAGTGTATTGAAAGCGGATGTTTCCAGCTTCTTCCTAGGACAGGGTGTGAGATGTTACAGGGAGGATGCAGGAGAATGGAGTTGGGAGGAATGCAGGAATGATGGAGTAGCAGAACATTCTCGAAGTACTGAGTAGCCTAACTCTGCTGACAATGCCTTATTGTGACCTACTGAAGAGTCGCGGAAGGAAACAAAATAATGTCAACAGCAGATCGGCTTCGAAGTTCTCTGTATTCGGCAGTTTGCTATCTATCTCCCTCTTTCTTTCAATGGAGTGGGAGAGTTTGCTGCCGATTCTCGAGTCGGCGAATTCTGCAAAAAAAAAGTGATGCGGCAGCCTTTAAGCGATTATTTGTTTATTTTATTTGTTACTGTCCCCTCTCGCTAGTGGATTTCTCTGCCCTTATCAGAGAGGGAGAGAGCTCCTGGCATATCGGATTGTTGGGTAAACGACTATCTTTTTGTTGCACTGCATATCATGACCTCTCTTAGTATGTTTGCTATTGCTTGGTTTGGATGGTAGTTGTCTTCTTCTGCAGTAATCTGGGGGGAAAAGAGGGCTATTCAGACTAGCAGCAGGAATACAGACGTATATTACATCAAAACAATTGACACTCTTCTTCCGAATTTTTTTTCCATAGAGCCAGACTCTCTCGAAAGAGCCAGTATTCGTTATGCTTGCAACATCACAGCGTAGTGAGTTACCTGATAGAATTCCTCAGTGGGTATCCCACTTTCGACTGTTAAGACACACTGAATACCGTGAAGAACAACTTCTATCGATGTGCTCTCCTACTTTATTTATGTCACATACTCCCACATCCATACACTCATCCAAATGAAACAGACAGACAGGAAGCAAAATAAAACACACCTACTTTTTCGCACCACCTGCACACACAGAAGCAAGTTCACGCGCGAGCGTACAGAGACCATAAAATAGATACACCATATGAAACCAGCAATACGCCGACAACCCCCACCTCAACAACACACACAGAGTCATTAATAATGACGCATTCCCTCTGTTATTCTACTTTTGCAGCTAACTTGGCCGTGATTGCGGTAATGCTCCGCCGAAGATGCGGTCTTTCCAGATGTATCACTGTCTACCTGCTGTCCATGGCGGTAACGGATCTCCTCGTCATTATCACGGGCGTTATATTACACCGAATTGTCCCCATGCTATTACCACTCAATGTTTTGACCACCGTTCCGGCCTGCAATACGAACTTCGTTTTGGCATTCATCATAAGAGACTGTTCCGTTTGGGTGACGGTGATGTTCACATTTGATCGGTATGTGGCTATATGTTGCCAAAAATTAAAGACGAAGTATTGCACGGAGCGCACGGCCAATGTGGTGATTGGAGCGGTTAGTCTCATCAGCTGTTTCAAAAACGTATTTAATGCTTTTATATATGAACTTCGAAGTAAAAATGGGCCCATATCGTGCATACCTAAATCTGCATATTATAGCTCACTTGCCTGGATAATATATGACTGGATCGATAGTATCTTAACCCCGTGTTTGCCATTCTTTCTAATTTGCCTGTTCAATTTCCTAACTGTCAGGCATATTTTGAAGGCCATTAAAATCCGCAGGAGACTCCAGAGCGGCGAGAAAAGTGAAAGTCAGAACGACTCTGAGGTGAACAGCCGCAGGAAGTCTATCGTCCTGCTGCTCAGTATCTCGGGCATTTTCATCGTCTTATGGCTCCTGACATTAGTATCGTTTCTCTACATTCGCATTGCTAATGTCGCATACTTTATAGGTTCCAATTTTAGTGAATCAATTCTGCCCCTGGAAGAAAGCGGGTTCGTGCTTCAGTTCCTATGCCCCTGTCTCAACCCATTTATTTATGCTGGGACACAGAGTAAGATCAGAGATGAGATAAAGCTCGGGTTGAAATATCCCCTCGCTATCATTAATAAATTACAGCAATAAATAACCTTTAGACTTTACGTTTTGTTTGCTTTGTAAACCATATAACCATATGATAATTACAGCTTGGAAATAGGACATCTCGGCCCTTCTAGTCCGTGCCGAACTCTTACTCTCACCTAATCACACTGAACCGCACTCAGCCCATAAACCTCCATTCCTTTCCTGTCCATATACCTATCCAATTTTGCTTTAAATGACAATATCGAACCTGCCTCTACCACTTCTACTGGAAGCTCATTCCACACAGCTACCACTCTTTGAGTAAAGAAATTCTCCCTCATGACACCCTTAAACTTTTGCCCCCTAAGTGTCAACTCATGTCCTCTTGTTTGAATCTCCCCTACTCTCAATCGAAAAAACTTATCCACGTCAACTCTATCTATCCCCCTCATTATTTTAAATACCTCTATCAAGTCCTCCCTCAACCTCCTGAGCTCCAAATAATAAAGACCTAACTTGTTAAATCTTTCCCTGTAACTTAGGTGCTGAAACCCAGGAAACATTCTAGTAAGTCTTCGCTGTACTCTGTCTATTTTGTTGACATCTGTCCGAAACTTCGGTTACCAGAACTGTACACAATACTCCAAATTCGGCCTTAACAATGCCTTATACAATTTTAACATTACATCCCAATTCCTATACTCAATGCTCTGATTTATAAAGGCCAACATACCAAAAGCTTTCTTCACCACCCTATCCACATGAGATTCCACCTTCAGTGAACTATGCACCATTATTCCTAGATCACTCTGTTCTACTGCATTCTTCAATGCTCTACAATTTACCATGTATGTCCTATTTGGATTATTCCTCCCAAAATGTAGCACCTCACAATTATCAGCATTAAACTCCATCTGCCATCGCTCAGCCCACTCTTCTAACTGGCCTAAATCTCTCTGCAAACTTTGAAAACATACTTCATTATCCACAACGCCACCTATCTTAGTATCATCTGCATACTTACTAATCCAATTTACCACCCTATCATCCAGATCATTAATGTATATTAAAAACAACAGTGGACCCAGTGCAGATCCATGATGCACACCACTAGTCACCGACCTCCAACCTGACAAACAGTTATCCACCACCACTCTCTGGCATCTCCCATCCAGCCACTGTTGAATCCATTTTACTACTTTAATATTAATGCCTAAGGATTGAACCTTCCTAACTAACCTTTCATGCGCCACCTTGTCAAAGGCCTTACTGAAGTCCATATAGACAACATCCACCACTTTACCCTCGTCAACCTTCCTCGTAACCTCTTCAAAAAATTCAATAAGATTTGTCAAACATGACCTTCCACGCAGAAATCCATATTGTCTGTTCCTGATCAGATCCTATCTATCCAGATAATTATATATACCATCTCTAAGAATACTCTCCTTTTATTTACCCACCACTGACGTGGAACTGATGGGACTATAATTGCTAGGTTTATTCTTAGAACCCTTTTTAAACAATGGAACCACATGAGCAATACGCCAATCCTCCAGCACATTCCCCGTTTCGAATGTCATTTGAAATATTTCTGTCAGAGCCCCTGCTATTTCTGCACTAACATTCCTCAAGCTCCTAGCGAATATACTGTCACATCCCGGAGATTTATCCACTTTTACATTCCTTAAAAGCGCCAGTACTTCTTCCTCTTTAATCGCCATAGTTTCCATAACTTCCCTACTTGTCTCCCTTTCCTTACACAAATTCAATATCCTTCTCCTTAGTGAATACCGAAGAAAATAAATTGTTCAAAATCTCCCCCATCTCTTTCGGCACCACACTCTGATTTCTACTCTGATTCTCTTAGGGACCAATTTTATCCCTCACTATACTTTTGCAATTCATATAACTGTAGAAATCCTTTGGATTTTTTTTCACCTTACTTGCCAAAGCAACTTCGTATCTTCTTTTAGCTTTCCTAACTTCTTTCTTAAGATTCTTCTTACATTTTTTATACTCCTCGAGCACCTCATTTACTCCATGCAGCCTATATTTATTGTAGATATCTCTCATTTTCCTAACCAAGTTTCCAATTTCCCTTGAAAACCATGGTTCTCCTAAACGTTTAACCTTTCCTTTCAACCTAACAAGAACATAAAGATTCTGTACCCTCAAAATTTCACCTTTAAATGACCGTCATTTCTCTGTTACATCCTTCCCATAAAACAAATTGTCCCAATCCACTCCTTCTAAAGTCAACGTTGCTCCAATCAAAAATCTCAACCCTGGGTCCAGTCATATCCTTCTCCATAATTATATTGAAACTAATGGCATTGTGATCACTGGGCCCGAAGTGTTCCCCAATACTTACCTCCGTCACCTGACCTATTTCATTCCCAAACAGAAGATCCAACACTGCCCCTTCTCTAGTTGGTACCTCTGTGTATTGCTGCAAAAAAGTACCCTCCACACATTTTACAAACTCCAAACCACCAATCCCTTTTACAGTTTGTGCTTCCCAATCTATGTGTGGAAAATTAAAATTTCCCATAATCACAACCCTCTGCTTACTACAAGTATCTGCTATCTCCTTGCAAATTTGCTCCTCCAATTCTCGCTCCCTATTAAGTGGTCCATAATACATACCCCTATAAGTGTTACTACATCTTTCCCATTCCTCAATTCCACACAAATAGTCTCCCTAGACGAGCTTTCTAATCTATCATGCCAGAGCACCTTTGTAATATTTTCTCTGACAAGCAACGCAACACCTCCCCCTCTTGTTCCACCGATTCTATCACACCTGATGCAACGAAATCCAGGAATATTTAGTTGTCAATCACACCCCTCCTGCAATTATGTTTCACTAATAGATACAGCATCATATTTCCAGGTATCAATCCATGCTCTTAGCTCATTCACCTTTCTTACAATGCTCCCAGCATTAAAATAAATGCAGTTAAGAAATTCTCTACCTCTTCCTCTCTGTTTATCTCTAACAGTACAAAGATCTTTACTGTCTTCTTTTTCTTCCTTCTCCCATACATCTGTTCCTGTACTCTGGTTCCCCTCCCCCATCATATCTAGTTTAAATCCACTGGAGCCTTCCAGGCAAACCTACATGCAAGGATATTTGTCCCGCTCCAATTCAGATGTAAACCATCCCGCCGGAACAGGTCACACCTTCCCTGCAAAACTGCCCAATTATCTATAAGTCTGTAGCCCTCCCTCCTGCACCATGTCTTCAGCCACGTGTTGATCTGCACTATCTTACTACATCTAAGCCCACCTGCACGTGGCACTGGTAGCCACGTGTTCTCTACTATGTTATCCATTAACTGACTTGATCTTTTCAATAACGTCTTCGTGGAGTTGCTTGCAGTGTTCTTTTGTGTTCATGGTGTAGTTTTTGCCGGTTTATAGACTCGCCAACTGATGGACCTTTCAGATGCAGGTGTATTTTTACTACCATCAATGGAAGTACCTTTGAACTCCTTGACTACATGCAGATTTATATATGTATATATATAACTAGGACACTTTAATTAATTATGCGACTTCTGAAAGAGGTTGGCTACTCAAGTGATGATTGGGTGACAGAGGTGGTGAATTCTTTGGCAATCAATTAGTTTGTGTATTATATTTGCAATTAACGTTGATCACCTTGTAGAGGACTGCTTTCACTTGGACACGAAGAAGTTTTCTACTGTTGATCAGCGTATAAAAAGGCAAATTCAATCCACCGTAATTCAAAGTTGTAAAACAAAATAAAATGAACTCTTCCAGGTGGTGAGTGTGAATACTATTTAGAGACTCAGCAGTCGAGAGATCTGTCACCTGACTGTCTTGTACTAGATAAAGTATTGCCTCTACGCTAGTCGGGCAGTGCATATAGACACAATGGTAGAAATCACTGCTGAGCATACTTAACACATTCTTCTTCACTTAAAACACTTGCATCATTAGGAAAGTTGAAGTCACCCATACCAACACCAATGTAATTTTTGTATCTTTAAAAACCCTGCCACCCAATCTGCTCCTCAATGTCCCTGTTGCTATGGGGCGTGGTGGGGAGGTTCGGATTCATTGTATACTAGTGTCTGTTCCCCTTCCTTGTTTCTGACTTCCATCCACTATTACATGGGTTATCCTTCCCCGACGTGCTTCCTTCATGCAGCTGTGATATTGTGCTTCAAATCCTTTTTTTTTTAACTCCCTCCATCTCTTTTGATAGACAGAGACCCTGGATTACCAAGATAAACACATTCTAACCTTTACTTATCCTCTGCCAAATCATGTTATTCTTAACCTCACAGATGTATAGCACAGGCAGCATTCCAGAAATTTCTACCCATGAGTTTCCGATTTTTATCTACCTTTCTAAATCTTTGTGTTAATTCGCAGAAAACTCAACGCCATTCTTATCTATGTAATTATTAACAACATACATCACAACTTCTGGCTTCCCTCCTCTCTGAGAATACTGTGGTCTCGCTGTAAGACGACCCATTTAGTGGCACTTGGGAGGTAACTTGCCATCGCAAGTCTCGTTCTCGTTCAACGAATATCCGAACTACAGCGATCCCAACACGACCAGTCTTCTCTTTCATAGAACAGAGAACATTGAAGTCTACTGCACATTACAGGCCGTTCGGCCCACTGTGTTGTGCTGATATGGTAACCTGCTCTAGAAACTGCCCTGAATTATTCTACTGCATAGTCCTCTACTCCTTTTCAAGCTCCAAGTACATAACCTAAGAAACACTATTGTATCCGCTCTATTAAAATGTATTGTATCCACCTCCACCACCATTGCCGGCAGTGCAGTACATGCAGCCACCACTCTTTGCGTGAAAATCTTATCCCTGATAGTCTCTCTGTACCTACTTCTAAACCCTTTAAATCTATTCCCCCCTCCCCACGTATTAGCCATTTCGGCCTTGGGGGAAAAAACTTCTGGATATACACATCATCGATGCTTCTCATCATCTTTTACAAATATATCAGGTCACCTCTCATTTTTCGTCACTCCAAGGAAAAAAGGCCAAGTTCACTGGACCTATTCTCATAAGGCACAGTCTACAGTCCGGGAAAATTCCGTGTAGCTCTTCTATGCACTCTTTCTATAGCATTCACATCTTGTAGGAAGGTCACCAGAACTGAATACAGTACTCCAAGTAGGGGCTGACCAAGGTCTTCTAAAGCTGTAATATTAACTCACCGATCTTGACCTTAATCCGGCGGCTAATAAATGCCAACACACCATACACTTTCTCAGCAGCACTGCCAACCTGCGTAGCAGCTTTTAGTGTCCTATTAAATTGGACTCGAAGTTCTCTCCGATCCTCCACACTTCCAAGTGTCTTACCATTAATACTATATTACGTTTTCGAATTTGATCTATCAAAATGAACCACTTCGCACTTATTTGATGTCCATCTGCCAATTGTGAGCCCAATCCTCCTGAGCTTTGTGTCATCAGCAAACGTATTAACCTGCCCTTCTTCTTCTTCTTCTTCTTCTTCTTCTTCTTCTTCTTCTTCTTCTTCTTCTTCTTCTTCTTCTTCTTCTTCTTCTTCATTCATGTGATTTATAAATATCACACAGAGGAGGGATCACAGAACAGATCCCTGCGGAATACCACTGGCCACTGTCCTCCATACACAATGCGAACCAGCTATATCCACCCTTGCCTCTGTGAGCAAGCCAATTCTCGATTCACAGACCAAGGACTCGCTGGAATCATATCCCATGACTTTCTGAATGTTCCTTGCACGGGGATCTTTATCAAATGTCTTTCATCCTTACCTTTTGAGTTACAGCGCCAGAGTTACTGTCATGGGCCTGGTTTCTGTGATATGCGTTGACCTCCATCCCAAAAGGCTTGATATTGAGGTGCTCATCCCGAACGGTAGTTTGTACTATTTGTTTTTCCTTTTTCCACCCCCAACTGTTACCCCTGAGAGGATGTGAGGATACGACTTTAAATTTTTAATTTGACTGTGTAGTTCATGTATAATCTTAATCAATGCAAGAACAGGGGAGACCTAGTCCTGACAGCAGAAATCCCAGAGATACCTCACTGCATCGATAACTCCGCCTGCATACTTGTGACAGCAAACTGTGTAAATCACATTTCACTTTCCCCTGGGGCATCCCAGTCGGTACATCACGTATCACAAATCCTTGAGGCACTATTACTCTGTGCACACCCACGGCTTATACCAGAAGCACCCTGACTGTTTATATCACGCATCACTGATCCCTAGGACGATCCATTGTGTACAGTCCTAACAACCATGTTTGAGCACAAACATTTTGTACAGCACGGACGCTTGTAGATTTCCATTGTTACATCCCTCAGTATTGTGGAACATCACAAAGACGTATAATAGCAGTAAATCTGAGTCATCTAAATATATACATATCTTGCTATTCCATTCATATGTTTGGAATAAATAGCTTATCTGGTTTGGATTCTCTGAATTCAGTGTTTTGAGTACAAAATTAATTATTTGGATATAAACATAAGTCCTTAAGACATAGGAAAAGAATTAGGCTATTTGGCCCTTCGAATCCCTCCGCCATTCAAACATCTCTTTTCCTAAACTAAGCACCACTCCCCTGGCTTTTCACCCTTGCCTTTGATGCCGTACCCAATCAAGGATCTATGAAGTTCTGCCTTAAATACAACCAACGACTTGGCCTCAATGATGCCCGTCATAATAAATTCGACAAATAAACCGCTCTCCGCATCAACACACCTCTGTTTTGAATTAATGCCCCTCTGTCCCAAACCTGTGCTCTCTTGTCCTAGATTATCCCAGCATGGGAAACATTTTTTTCACACCTACACTGCTTCGGTCTTTCAACATTCGCAAGCTTTCATTGAGGTCACCCACCCTCACTCATCCTTCTGCCAATACCCAGAACTATCAAACGTTCCTCGTATGATAACCATTTTTTAACCGGAACAATTCTTCAGAACCTCTTCTGAAACCTCTCCAATGGCAGCACATATTTTCTAAAATGAGAAGCCGAATCTGTTCAGAATACTCAGGGTGAACAGCACACTACCTTATCAAGCCTCAGCATCTTAAACCTACACTTGTATCCTGGACGTCTTGAAATCATTTTAACATTGCATTTGCCTTCTGCACCGCTGACACTACCTGCAGGTTAACATTTAGGGTTTTATGTACAAGGACTCACAAGTCCCTTTGTATCTTAGTTATTAGAACATAGTCTGCTTATTTATTTCTACTACTAAATTGCTTGGCCATGCATTTTCTAAAATTGTATTGCATTTGCCACTCTAGCCAATTCTCCGAATTTGTCTAAGTCATTCTGCATCCGATCTGTTTCGCCAACATTACCTTCCCCTTAATTAACCTTCATATTATCTGCAATGTTGGCCACCAAAAAATCTAATCATTCATCTACATAAGTGATATACAACGTAAAAAAAGAACTGTCCCAATACCTACCCCTGCGGAACACCAATAGTCAGTGGCAGCCAGCCATAAAATGATCCTTTCATTCCCATTGGCAGCCTCCTACCACTCAGGAAATGCTCTAGCCATGTCAGAAACGTTCCCGTAAAACCATGGGCTCTTAACTTGTTAAGCAGCCTCATGTTTGGTAACTTGTCAAAGGCCTTCTGAAAATCCAAATATACTACCCCACGTGTAATCTCCCCAAATAATTCCAACTCGTACGTCAGGCAGGATTTTCCTTTAAGGAAATTACGTTGATTTTGTCCTTCCTTGTCCTTTCTTACGAAGTACTCCATAACCCCATCCTTCATCATTAACTCCAGCCACTAAGATCGGGCTAACCAATCATTTTCAAAAACAAGTATTTTCCTTGCTGCTGACTTCCTACTTTCTTAATATGTGGAGAAACATTTGCAATTTTCCAGTCCTCTAGCACCATGCCAGAGTCCATTTTTTAAAAGTATTACTAATGTACCCACAGCATCGACCTCTACCTTTCAGAACTCTAGGGTGCAGTTCTTCTCGTCCGGGTGAGTTATGTATCCTATGGTCTTTTAGCTATATGAGCACCGTTTTACTTATAATAGTAACCGCACTGACTCCTCTTCCCTTACACCCTTAAACACCTGGCAGTTACTTCCACAGTGAAGACTGATGTAAAATACACATATAGTTCATCGGCCAACTTCTCGGCCACCGTTATCATTTCTCCCGCTTCATTTGCTAGAGGCACTATATTCTCTCTCATATCTCTTACTTTTTTCACATTCTTGAACAGGTTTTTACTATCCACTTTGACATTTTTGCTAGCTGGCATTCATATTACGTCCCCCCGCCGTAAAAATTACTTTAATTTTTCTAAGAAGGGTTTCAAAAGCTTGAGATCTTCTTTCTCCCTGATAACATTTGCTTTGTTGAATGCCCTCTGTCTTGCTTTTACATATTGTACAATATGATCTTAAAAATTGTCATGTATTTAAGTTAAAGCGTTTGATGACTTTGAATTCTGCATGTATATTTGTGTCCAATGTAATGTTAACTGAGGAGTTACTGATTTCTCTGTAGCAGCAAAGTTTGGGTTATAACTAAAGATAACGGGTGACTATCCAATGGGGGAAAGGTTATTCTTCCTTATGTGTCTGAAAGATGTTGTCTTCACGGGCTTTTGCCAGAAGGCGCGAGGGGAATTTAGAGAGGAGACGCGATTTGAGCGAGTTGATGGGCCGCCCGATAGGGTGAACTCTGGCCGGGAGTCCGATGTGGGCGGCGCAGGGAGGAGATCGAATGGTGGATAGAAGATTGTGCTGAGTGAGCTCCAACGACTTGTGCACAGATTGTTTAATAAGATTATTGGCGCCTTTACCTTTTATATATTGTTACTCTACTAACCACATAGTCAAAGTAAGAGTTATAAATCTTAATCGTTTAACCATATATTGTATACTGTTTGTTATTTCTGGGTATGGAGTATGGATATATAGAGGAGGGTGGGACACCGACTCCTTGGCCAATATTCACTTGGTAAATATAAGTGCAGTAAAACACACACACGCACGCACACACACACACACACACACACACACACACACACACACACACACACACACACACACACACACACACACACACACACACACACCACACACACACACACACACACACACACACACACACACACACACACACACACGCACACACACACTTGTTCTTGTGGAAATAAAGCCGACATAGACTTTGGTTCACATCAGATGAGATAGTGAGCTTGAGTACGTATTTCATTGTATCGTTCTCTCGGCTAGAAGACGTCTGAAAAGTCCATGAATCAATGAAAGCTACCTCCCTACTGTAACTTACAATAATCTGTTTCTATTGACAATAGACAGTAGACAATAGGTGCAGAAGTAGACCATTTGGCCCTTCGAGCCTGCACCGCCATTCTGAGATCATGGCTGATCATCTACTATCAATACACGGTTCCTGCCTTGTCCCCATATCCCTTGATTCCCCTATCCATAAGATACCTATCTAGTTCCTTCTTGAAAGCATCCAGATAATTGGCCTCCACTACCTTCCGAGGAAGTGCATTCAACACCCCCACAACTCTCTGGAAGAAGAAGTTTTTATTTAACTCTGTCCTAATTGACCTACCCCTTATTCTCAAACCATGCCCTCTGGTACTGGACTCTCCCAGCATCTGGAATATATTTCCCGCCTCTATCTTGCCCAATCCCATAATATTCTTATATGTTACAATCAGATCCCCTCTCAATCTCCTTAATTCCAGCGTGTACAAGCCCAGTCTCTCTAACCTCTCTGCGTAAGACAGACCGGACATCCCAGGAATTAAACTTGTGAATCTACGCTGCACTTCCTGTACAGCCAGGATGTCCTTCCTTGACCCTGGAGACCAAAAATGTACACAATACTCCAGGTGTGGTCTCACCAGGGTCCTGTACAAATGCAAAAGGATTTCCTTGCTCTTGTACTCAATTCCTTTTGTAATAAAGGCCACAATTCCATTAGCCTTCTTCACTGCCTGCTGCGCTTGCTCATTCACCTTCAGTGATTGATGAACAAGGACTCCTAGATCTCTTTGTATTTCTCCGTTACCTAACTCTACACCGTTTAGATAATAATCTGCCTTCCTGTTCTTACTCCCAAAGTGGATAACCTCACACTTATTCACATTAAACGTCATCTGCCAAGTATCTGCCAACTCACCCAGCCTATCCAAGTCACCCTGAATTCTCCTAACATCCTCATCACATGTCACACTGCCACCCAGCTTAGTATCATCAGCAAATTTGCTGATGTTATTCTCAATGCCTTCATCTAAATCGTTGACGTAAATCGTAAACAGCTGTGGTCCCAATACCGAGCCCCGTGATACCCCACTAGTCACCACCTGCCATTCCGAGAAACACACATTCACCGCTACCCTTTGCTTTCCAGTTTTCTATCCATGTCAATGTCTTACCCCGATGCCCTGAGCTTTGATTTTACCCACCAATCTCCTATGTGGGACCTTATCAAATGCCTTCTGAAAATCGAGGTACACTACATCCACTGGATCTCCCCCGTCTAACTTCCTGGTTACATCCTCGAAAAACTCCAACAGATTGGTAAAGCATGATATACCCTTGGTACATCCGTGCTGGCTCGGCCCAGTCCTATCACTGCTATCTAGATATGCCACTATTTCATCCTTAATAATGGACTCTAGCATCTTCCACACAACCGATGTCAGGCTGACAGGTCGATAGTTCTCTGTTTTCTCCCTCCCTCCTTTCTTAAAAAGTGGGATAACATTAGTCATTCTCCAATCCTCAGGAACTGATCCTGAATCTAAGGAACATTGGAAAATGATTACCAATGCATCCGCAATTTCCAGGGCCACTTCCTTTAGTACTCTAGAATGCAGACCATCTGGACCTGGGGATTTGTCAGCCTTCAGTCCCATCAGTCTACTCATCACCGTTTCCTTCCTAATGTCATTCAGTTTCATTTCCTCTGTTACCCTATGTCCTTGGCCCATCCATACATCTGGGAGATTGCTTGTGTCTTCCTTAGTGAAAACAGATCTAAAGTACTCATTAAATTCTTCTGCCATTTCTCTGTTTCCCATAACAATTTCACCCAATTCATTCTTCAAGGGCCCAACATTGTTCTTAACTATCTTCTTTCTCTTCATATACCTAAAAAAGCTTTTGCTCTCTTCCTTTATATTCCTGGCTAGCTTCCGTTCGTACCTCATTTTTTCTCCCCGTATTGCCTTTTTAGTTAAATTCTGTTGTTCCTTAAAAACTTCCCAATTATCTGTCCTCCCATTTACCTTAGCTCTGTCATACTTCCTTTTTTTAATGCTATGCAATCTCTGACTTCATTTGTCAACCACTGTGTGTCCTTTCCCCCTGTGAATCCTTCCGTCTCTGGGGGATGAACTGATTTTGCACCTTGTGCATTATTCTCAAGAATACCAGCCATTCCTGTTCCACTGTCCTTTCTGCTAGGCTATCCGTCCAATCAACTTTGGCCAGCTCCTCCCTCATGGCTCCATAGTTTCCCCTGTTCAACTGCAACACTGACACCTCCGAGCTGCCCTTATCCTTCTCAAATTGCAGATAAAAACTTATCATATTATGATCACTACCTCCTAATGGCTCCTTTACTTCAAGATCGCTTATCAAATCCTCTTCAATACATAACATTAAATTCAGAATAATCTTGTCCCTGGTCGGCTCTATTGCACGGAACTTATGCCATGTAATCATTGAGCTTTACGCCAAATCCCATTTCTCTTTGTGATCATTGCTCTTTACTACAGTATTGCGATTTCTTAAATTATCATTTACCCAAGTATTCAGGAAATAATCATTCCAATTCTTCAACTGCTTTCTCTAATTTAGTGTAATTATAGCTCTTTTTTCATCCGAATCATGCGCCACAATCCTCCATTGTTCAGTTTTCCAAAATGTTCCTTAATATTTATATATTCCGTAATTTGCTCAATTCATAATCATTCCAAAAGCTAAATCCAACGTGCTTGTTAATAACATAATGTAAAAAATAGTAATTTGTACTAAATACTATAAAGTAAAAATATTGTTCCAGGTTGCTGTGTAAAGAGAGCCCACTGGACCTTTCTACAGATATATCAACGTTTTAAGATATGCCTTACTTGACATCGAAGTTTAGAAACTGGAATGTATATTATAAAAAATATTCATTAAAGCAATTATGGACATCAGGTGCCTTTATCTTCTTGTTCTAAATAACATAATTAGCTTAAATAAGTAACGATGCATTAATAAGATTTTCCCTGCTGACTAGTACTGTATATAAATATAATACGATGTGAATGCAATGCATTGAGTTTTAAAATATTTCAATAGCAATGCATGCACCTCCAAAAGTATTGGCGTTGGTCATATACTATATCTCCATTGCAGTTATCGGCATTCCTGGTAAGTTTTTTTTAATCAATCTGCAAAATATTAAGGAATGTTGTAAACTGCGTTGTATACTATTATTAATGCGTTCTTACAATTGAACATTTTTACTCCCATATTTTTCTTTTAGCTTACAATACCTGTAATAAATTTCTTTTATAATACCTGTACAAAAAGCACGGATTTCACCAAACCCGAGCGGGACCAATATCCTTGCGGGAAGATTTGCAAGAGTGGTTGGAGAAAATTTAAACTATGTTGGCAAAAGAATGGGAATCGGACTGATAAGGCATTAGATTGGACAGGTGGTATACTAGTCGATGCAGTGTGTGACCGATAGAAAGAAAAGGCAGATGTTGGGGGAAAACTGCAGGCAATTACTCATATTTCGAATACTCATATTTCAAATTCGAAAATGGTGATGAATATAGGTCTGAAAGTATATGATCTTGTAGCTCAGTTAGAAATTGGCTGATATGCTGTAATGGGCATAACGAAGTGTTTTGGTTTAACGAAAATTATAGTTAGGTGTTTACATACAAGGCTAAGGGTTGCAAATAAAAGCGAAACAGGTAGACAAAGCGGGTGGAATAGTTCTGTTGGTAAAGAAATGAAAACTAATCCTTAGGAAGTGCAGACATAGATTCGGAAGACGTGGAATCCTTATAGGTAGATTTAATTTACTACAAGGTGATAAAACTCTGTTCCGGGTTATATACAGGTCCACAGGCAGCACCCAGGATGTGGGATACACATTTCAACGTAAAATAGAAAAAACAACATGTAGTAATGGCAGTATTAAGATAGTTGTAGAGGTTTTCAATATGCAGGTAGATTGGGAGTCTCATGTTAGTAATGAATCACATGAGAGGGAATATGCAGAAAGCCTATATGATGGATCAGCTTGTGAATGAGCGCACTAGAAAATCGACAAAACTAGATTGGTTGTTGAGCAATGAAACCTGATTTGATTAGGGAGATTAAGCTAAAGGGACCTTTACAAAACTGTGATCATAATATGATAAATTCGCCCTGCCGTTTGAGTACAAGAAGTTAGCGGCAGATGTTTCAGTATTATAGCTGAGTAAAACGAACTACAGAGGCATGAGCAACGAGCTGGCGAAAGTTAATTGGAAGTCAACCCTAACACGGAAGAAGGTAGGTAAGTCAGCTGGACCAGTTATACCCCAGGTAGGTAAAGAGATTGTGGAGACATCTTTCAAGAAATACTCAATTCTGGAATGGTTCCAAAGGAGTGAAAAGTTACAAATGTTATTCTACTCTTTAAGAGGCGGTGGAAGCTGCGGAAGGAAATTATAGGCCAATTAGCCTTACATCAGGGATTACGACAATGTTTGATTCCATTAATAGTGATGAGGTTTTGGAGTACTTGTAGTCGCCGGTTTAGGTCGGACAACGTTAGTGCGGTTTCCTGAGGCCAAATCTTTCCTCGGAACTCTGTTGGTATTCTTTAAGAAAATAACATGCAAGATAGACAATGGAGAGTTATTCAATTTTACTTACTTTCATTTTGAGAAGGACTTTGAGCACATAATGCTGCTAAACGAGATAGAGCCCGTGGCGTTACAGCAAGGATGCTGCCATGGATTGAAAATTGACTGGCTCATTACAATAATGAGTTGTAATAAAGAGAGGTTATTCTGGTTCGCTACCGGTGTTCTACGGGGTCCCGTATTCGATTGCCTCTCTTCAAGTTAATGTAAATGATATGGTTGACGGAATTGATGGTTTGTGGCCAAATTTAGAGACAATACTAAGACAGACGGAGAGACAGGCAGTGTTGAGGAAGCAGAGCATCAGTGGAAATGCTTGAACAGATTGGGAAAATGATCAGACAAGTGGCAGTTGCAAAATAACGTATGGACGTACATGTTCGTCCAATTTGGCAGAAGGAATAAAGGCATAGACTATTTTGTAAACGAGAATAAAATACAATAAAAATCAGACGTGTAAAATGACCGGATGTCTGCATGCAGCATTCCTTGCAGGTTAATTTGCTGGTTGAGTCGGTTGTAATGAATGCCAAACCAATATTGACATTCATTTCGAGAGGACTAGAATATAAAAGCAAGGGTGTAATGCCGAGGCTTTATAAGGATCTGGTCCGAGCGCACTTGACGCATTGTGAGCAGTTTAGGTTCTCTTATCTAAGAAAAGATGTGTCGGCATTGGAGAGAATACAAAGGAGATTCATGAGAATAATTTGCGGTGTGAAACGATTGAAAAGTGGGAAGCTCTTTCTGCTTCTGGGGCTGTACTCGGTGTAACTTTCAAATGTTATCCGGGGGAGGATGCCATTGAAACCTACAGAAAATTGAAAGGCCTAGTAATATTAGACGTGGAGAAGATGTTTTCTGTACTGAGTCAGTCCGGTGTACACAGCATCTAAAGGGAGAGACGTCCATTTGGAGCAAACATGAGAATGAACATCTGTAGCCTGATGGTTGTGTATCTGTGGAATTCGTTGCCAGGGAAAGCTGTTGTAGCCAGGCCACTGCGTATATTTAAAGTGCAGTTTCATATATTCGTCGTTAGTCAGGTCAAACGTCTCGGAGAGAAGGCACTAGGATAGGATTATTAGGAATAATAAATGAACCACGTTTGAATGCAGGAAAAAAGAATGTGACCCGAATAGCCTAATTCTATGCCAATGGCTTTTGGTCCTGTGTTCTTACAACCGCCTGTGAAAAGCTGTCCTTGAGTTTTGTGCCGCACGCAGACTTTTGTACGTTTTGTACCGGAGCTGATACGAGAAAAATTCCATGCTGGAGACGAGTTATTTGATCTTGTACCCTACTTTACTAGGCAGCGTGACGTATAGATAGAATCCATAGAGCAGATTTAATTTTCCTGATATGCTGAGTTGTGTACACAACTCTGCAGTTTTACTTGCAGTCTTTTGCAAATTATTTTCCTACCAAGTCGTTATGCAGCCGAACAGAATGGTTATTATGTTGTCTCGAAAAGACTTGTCTTTTTCGAGGAGTTATTTGCGTTATTGAGCTTTCCTTGACCATGATACTACCATGGAGGATTATTGATGATCCCCACGTTTGTGTAATTGAGCCATCTTAATCTCAACACTACTGATGTTGGCGGGAGCGTTTGGCACCAAGTCGACCTGAAGGAGCTTAGAATAAGATATGGAGTGCTTAGAGCAAAGAAGAACAACCATGAGAATATTGAAACACTCTAATTCAAATCGAGGAGGTCAGTACGTAAAGGATGACCCTTTGATGCATGTCGAATTCTGTTTATCAGATTTATTAATTGTACCGTGGAATGTACAGTAGAGTTTCACCACGACTTTGCTTGTGATGGTGGCTTTAACTTATGATGGAGAATATATGAGCTTTTGTTGTTTTCCTGGAACACAGAGGGCTGTGGTAATATTGAGCTATAGGTAAGCCTTGTAATTTCTCAGGGTAGGGATATGTTCAGCATATCGACTTGTGGGTCGAAGGACCTATATTGTGCTGTAGGTTTTCTATGTTTCTATGTAATTGTTTCGATTGATGCTGCCTCGCCCGCACATTCCCGCCAGCATTTTGTGTCTGTTGAGTAAATTGTGGTTGGCTTTATCGAGCATCGACGCTCTATCTGCAGCAAACAGGATATTCCAGTGCCAGACTATTTAAATTCTAAGCCTTATTTCCGTTCAGATATGGCTTTCAATGCCTCCTCTGCTGCCACGATTAAGCTGGAGGAGCAACACATAATATTCTGTCTGATTAGCCTGCAACCCAGTGGTTTGAACACTCGTTCTATAAAACTCTAAAATTCACACTCTCTCCTTTCTCCATCTCGTTCTCTTTTTACCGCTTTCTACTCCTCATCTGCCTTCCATCTCACCCTGGTGTCCTTCCGCATTACGTTTCTCCCATAGTCCATTGTCTTCTGCTATCAGATACCTTGTTTTTCAGTCCTTTGCATTTTCCACCGATCACCTCCGATCACAGAATGGAGTTGTTATTGAGGCTAAGGGTTCGTTTGCTAAATAGTTTGCATCTTCTCCGATGGAGTTATAAACATTACTTATGTTGGATGCTTTACCATGGCAGTTCCACAGGAGGACAGATGTCTGAAATTTATCCTCATTGACCATCCATCTACACCGTCACTTCTTCTCCCATGTTGAATAACTCTGCATCTTGTTCCTAAAATTTTCCACAGAGGCAGATTCTCTAGGAACATCTAAACGCCACCATGTTGCAACATCACAGCTTAGTTAATCACTTGATAGAATACATAAGTGGGTATCTCAGTTTCGAGTGTCAACGCAATATTAATTAATACGTTGAAGTACAAGTTTTACCTCTGAGTTCAGCTGTTTTCTTTTTGTTATATACCTGCATTCATAGAGTCATCCAACCAAAACACACAGAGAAGATAAAAAATAATACTGCTATTATCCAACTATATTCTCACCAACTACACGCATGGAAGCACAACACATACGACCGCGTACACAGACTATAGACACAGAGTCACCACACACAAAAACAACCACCAGCCTCCACGCCCACACACATTCGGTCCTACTCTTTTACAGCTGATGCCACACACATAACAAACGTAACTATCAAAAATCAACATTACACCCATCACGCACACACAAATATAAACACATAGCATTCACTACCTCAGTCCACACGCACACATGCTGTTATCACACTACACAGAGAGACATAAACACACACACACACGCACACACACACACACACACACACACACACACACACACACACACACACACACAGACTCAGTACTGTAAAGCACAGATTCAGTACTGTAACATTCCGTCTTTCTTTTGTTGTAGCTAACTTGGCCGTCATTGCGGTCATGCTGCGAAGACGATGCGGTCTCTCGAGATGTATCACTGTCTACCTGCTGTCCATGGCGGTGACGGATCTCCTGATCATTATCTCGGGGGTGATATTACACCGCATTGTTCCCATGCTTTTACCGTAAAATATTTTGACCACCGTTCCAGCCTGCAATTCAAACTTCGTACTTGGATTCAGTATAAGAGACTGTTCCGTCTGGGTGACGGTAATGTTCACATTCGATCGCTATGTGGCCATTTGCTGCCAAAAATTAAAAACAAAATATTGCACGGAGCGAACAGCGAATGTAGTGATCGGAACAGTTAGTGTCTTCAGTTGTTCGAAAAATGTATTTAATGCTTTTATTTATGAACCTGCACAAAGAAGCGAGCCCACACCATGCATAATTAAGACATCATATTATACCTCACCTGCCTGGATAACATTTGATTGGATCGATAGCATTTTAACTCCATGTTTGCCATTCTTTCTAATTTGCCTGTTGAATTTTCTTACAGTCAGTCACATTTTGAGGGCTTTTAGAATCCGTAGGAGACTCCAGAGCGGCGGTCATTGTGAGAGTTTGGGCGACCCAGAGATGGACAGCCGCAGGAAGTCTATCGTCCTGCTCCTAAATATCTCGTTAATCTTTATCGTCCTGTGGCTTTTAGTGCTGGTATCGTTTCTCTACATTCGGATTGCCAATGTCGCTTACTTTACAGGATCCAATTTCAGTGAATCGTTTCTTCCTCTGGAAGAAAGCGGGTTCGTGCTACAGTTCCTGTGTACCTGTGTCAACCCATTTATTTATGCAGGGACACAAAGTAAAATCAGGGATGAGATAAAATCGGGGCTGAAATATCTGCTTACTCTCATTAACAAATTACGACAATGAACAATATATATTTTTTGGAGAATGTTTTCTTTTTCAAACCATTCAGAAACAATGTTTTTTAGTATTGTTACGTATTCAGGCAACAATAAATATATATGAGTTAGGCAAGGGTTTTTATAACAGATAACACGTTTATTAAACACTGAAAACAAACCCCCTCAAAAGTAAACAAACTCAAACGTAAACGGAACTCAGCTGCTGTACGGCAGATTCACAGTTCTTAATAGCGTTGCATGTTCAAACAGTTCTTAAAGCAGTATTGAAAAAAAAAAGTTCTTTAAAGCGTTATGCCAAAAGTTCAAAAGCTCACAGTCCTTTTAAAAGGAGAGACTTTTTAAAGCGATTTAAATTCTCTTCCATGTCGATGTCCTTCGATTCCCCGGCGTCGAACTTTCCCACGAAGAATTTTATGAAATATAACGGCTTAAAAGCACTAACCTCTTCTTCCACACTCTCCTCAATCTCACGCTATTCCAGCGGAGATAAACACGAGCACAGTCAACGAAATCCTTCCGAATTAGGATCAAATAAGGTCGTAACCAATCCACCGTCGAAAATCGATTCTCCTCGATTTTTATAACCATATAACCATATAACAATCACAGCACGGAAACAGGCCATTCCGGCCCTCCTAGTCCGTGCCGAACTCTTAATCTTCCAAACTTTTATCTTCACTCTGCAGCAGCAAGGAAACCGCTGGCAATGACCTTTTAAACTTTAGGCATTTTATAAAACTTCATTTTTCAACTAAACTGCGTCATCACATTAAATCACGCAGTGACATGAAGTCAGCTTGGCAAATCCCGCCACGAACTGTCCCACCTGACAGGGTGGGTCTTCCTTTTATACCCTGTAAAAAAACCTGTCACATGACCTCTACTGGCGGGAAAATGACGTCACTCCACCATCACAAGACCATTACCTCAAGTCCAGTATAACTTCAACCCCAGTCACGTGACAAGGGTACCACTGTCACGTGTCACGGGTACGTAACAGTATCACACCTGCTTAGTTCTACAGTATATTAATATGGTTATAAAGTATTGAAACAGGCACTTCGGTGACTCTCGATCATGCGGAATAAAGTAGATTACTGAGCTGATCCCATATCCGACCTCGTGGCCGAGATTTAAAAAATGTTTGCATATTCAGCTTTGGGAAGTAGCTGCTTGGCAATAATTGTCTAATAACACGCGTCATTAAGATGTTGCTATGAAGGGGGCAGGATTTATTAGAACCTAGAACTATTTTTATGGGCTAATGAAAACGTTTAGAAAAAAAAGCAGTTAGTTCATTTGTAGGACGTATCTGTCTTATCTATATTGTTACGGATCCAGCAACAATAAATATATAAGTGAGAGAGGGGTTTTTATAACAAATAAAACATTTATTAAACACTGAAAAACAAACCCCAAAAGTAAACAAATCACTAACGTAACCGGAAGTCAGCTGCTGTGCGGCAGCTTAAACAGTTCTTAAAGCAATGAAGCTTAAACAGTTCTTAAAGAGATGTTGCAAAAACAGTTCTTCAAAGTAGTACTGCAAAAGTTCAAAATGCTTACAGTCCATTAAAGGAGAGACTTTTTAGACGATTTAAGTTCTCTTGCACGTCGTGTTGTTGCGGTTCCCAGTCGAACTATACTTTTCCCACGGAGAATTTAGGGAGATGAAATGAAACGGCTTAAAGGCACTGACCTTTCCTTAACAAAACTGTTCCCAATCCTTTCTGCACTTTCGCAGGGATTAACATGGGGACAGCTAACGAATTCATTCCGAATGAGGATCAAACAAGGTCGAACCTGTTTCACCATCGAAATCGACTTCCCCCGATCTTTTAACTCCCGAACTCCGATCTTCACTCTCCACTAATTTTTAACTGGCAGTATTATAAAGAAACTGCTGGCAATGACCTCTTAAACTTCAGGCATTAAATAAAACTCCATCTTTCAACCAAGCTGCGTCATAATATTGAACCACGCAGTGGCATGAAGTCAAAATGCCAAAGGCAGCCATGAAATGCTCCTCCTCACAGGGAGGGGTCCTCCTTTTATACCCTGTTAAAGAACCTGTCACATGACCTCTACTGGTGGGAAAATGACGTCACTCCCCCATCACAAGACCACTACCTTAAGTCCAGTATAGCTTCAACACCAGTCACGTGTCACGGGTACGTAACACCTCCCTCCAAAAAAAAATTGGTCTGTCAAGAACAAAATGTTAACAATTATTTACAAGAAAAAAAAACAACTGTATAATTTTTATAACATACACAATATATATAGTATTATCACATAACATCTTACAACTTACAATACAGTAGGAGGGCTACAATTGTAATAAAAACCACTCCATAAAAAAATTACATTGTACATTCAACATCGAGATAGACAATCAGCAACCACATTATCTTTACCTTTAACATCAGTTATCACAATATTTTACTCTTGTAACATCAAATTCCAATTTAATAACCTTCTGTTTTTGTTTTTCATCTTACTCAGAAACACTAATGGATTATGATCAGTGTAAACAATAAGTGGTTTTTGAGTTGTACCAGCATATACCTCAAAATATTCTAAAGCTAAAACAAGCGATTACAATTCCTTCTCTATTGCCGAATAGTTTCTTTGATACTATATTAAATTTCTTAGAAAAGTAAGCTACTGGATGGTCAACCTGATCACCCTCATTCCTTTGCATTAATACTGCTCCCGCAGCCTCATCACTAGCATCTACAGCTAATGAAAAAGGTTTTTCAAAGTTAGGTGCCTTAAGCATAGGTTGTTGACATATTATTGTTTTCAATTTTTCAAATGCTTCTTGACAAGGCACTGTCCACATAAACTTCACATTCTTCTGCAAAAGATTAGTTAATGGAAGGGCAACATTAGCAAAATTCTTACAAAATTTTCGATAATATCCTACCATTCCCAAAAATCTCCTGAGAGTTTTTTTCCCCGTTGGTGTGGGAATCTCTAAAATTGTCCGAACGTTTGCCTGAACAGGAGCTACCTTACCTTGACCCACAACATAACCAAGGAAAGTCACAGTGGCATGTCCAAATTCACTCTTAGCTAAGTTAATAGTTAAGTTAGCTTTTGAAAGCCTTTCAAACAATTTCTCCACCGCAATAATGTGTGCTTCCCAAGTATCATTTCCTGTCACTAAATCATCAATATAAGCAGCAGTATCTTTCATCCCTGAATCACAGAGTTAATCATCCTCTGAAAAGTACCTGGGGCATTCTTCATCCCAAAGGGAAGAAAATTATATTCATATAGCCCAGATGGAGTTACAAATGCAGAAAACTCTCTTCCTCTGTCCGTTAGTGGAACACACCAACAGCCTTTCAATAAATCAATCTTTGTAAGGAACTTTGCTTTTCCAACTTTATCTACACAATCATCTACTCTAGGAATTGGATATGCATCTGTTTTCGTTACAGCATTCAGCTTCCTATAATCCGTACAGAACCTAATACTACCATCTGGTTTTAGCACCACAACACAGGGTGAAGTCCAATTCGAGTTAGAAGGTCTAATAATATTATTCTCTAACATATATTTAATTCCTTTCTCAGCAATTTCACATTTTTCTATGTTCATCCTATATGGGTGTTGTTTAATAGGTTTGGCATCTCCAACATCTACATCATGTGAAGCTATAGTAGTCCTTCTCGGAACGTCTGGAAACAAATCCTTGTATTGAAAAATTAATTTCTTCATCTGTTGTTTCTGCTGTAGCTGGAAATGTGCTAATTTCTCATCAATATTTTCCAGAATGGTTGAATTTGGTAACCTGACAGAAACAATGTTGGAATTAGAATGAAATTCAGATGAATCATCTATCATGTTCCTAGTTAAATCAAACTTATTATCATTAACCACAACAGTCACAGTATCAGATTGTTTCTGATAAAATGGTTTTATCATATTTATATGGCAAAGTTGTGTTGGTCTTCTACGATCTGGAGTTTTTAATCACGTAATCCACATAATTGAATTTAGACATAATTTCATAAGGACCATGAAATCTAGCTTGCAAAGGATTCGTTTGCACTGGGAAAAGAACCAGCACCTTATCTCCAGGCTTAAACATCCTCATCAAAGCTTCTTTATCGTATCAGGTTTTCATTTTCTCCTGAGCCAATTTTAAATTTTCCTTGGCTAAGCTACAAGCTTTATGTAACCTGTCCTTAAATTTCAAAACATAGTCCAACAAATTAGTGTGTACTTCCTTACTAATCCAGTTCCACATCAACACTCCTTTTTCCAAGTAATATCCTACTGGCACCTTCTCAATTTCACTATCTGGTAGAGCTTGTTCTCTTAATTTTATAATCTCAGGGTCTCTAGTCTGCTCTGCTATCACCTCCTTCCGAGACAGAGATAAATCTTCATAGACAGACTTACTCCAAACATCTTGTTCAAATAACGAAGGTAAGAAAGTCTCTGACACGTCCTCAAAACTGGAATCCTGAGTTGAACAGTCATGAGTAACAACCTTATTCTGCGCATCAATCTTTTTTAGCCATAGCTCTAATCACAACACAAGAAGAATCTTTGTTCGAATTCATCTCTGATTCCTCCGACTCCATTGTCAAATGCACTTCAGGAAAAACTTGTCCACCTGCCAAGTCATTACCTAACAATAAGGAAATGTCCTTCACAGGTAAGCCAGGCTGTAATCCTACTTTAACAAATCATGTAACTAACCCTGACTTTAAATTTACTTTATGCAAATGTACAGGCGTAAAATCACTCCCAACACCTCGTATATAATTTACTTCACCAGTATCAGACTCTTCATTAAACTTCAATATACTGCCTAACATCAGTGATTGAGAAGCTCCAGCATCCCTAAGGATTTTTATTGGCACCGGAGTAGATCCTTCTTTCAAGGTTACAAACCTTCAGTTATAAAATGATCATATCCCTTTTTAACCTGGTCAGACTCTCACAAAACCTCATTTATGTTTATCGAACCCTGTAATTTCACAGGTGGCTCAGCATGTTGCACACAAGCATCTGGAACTGCTTCCTTCTCTTTGTTTTTCAATCGGAAACAGTTAGCTATTACATGGCCAGGTTTCTTACAATAGTTACAAATAGGAACAAACTGTCTTTCCTTCACAGGTTTATTCCTCCTTACCTTTCTCATTAACTTCTGGTTTAATTTCTGATTTACCTTGAGTCTCTGTGTTATTTTTCCTCTTAAAAATTCTGCCCTGAGGAAATTTATTCTTATGGATCAAAACATACTCATCACCTAATCCAGCAGAGTCCTGCAATGTATCAGTATTCCTTTCATTTCAGTAAGTCCTTACTTCAACAGGGATGCTTCTTTTACATTCCTCCATTAAAATCAGCTCTTTCAATGTATTATGATCCCCATTTACATTTTTAGAGGAAACCCATCTCTCAAAACACACAGCTTTATCACAGGCAAATTCCACATAAGTGTTTTCCACGGACTTCTTCAAACTTCTGAATCTTTTCCTCTACGCTTCTGGGACCAATCCGTATGTTTTTAAAATATGCTATTTCACAATATCATAATCTAGTGCTTGTGCAGCAGTTAAAGCTGTATAAACTTGTTGCGCTTTGCCTTTAATTACACTTTGTAACACCACTGACCATTTATCTTTCGGCCACTCTGAAATATTAGCAATTGTTTCAAAATCTTGGAAATATCTTTCCACTTCTGTTTCACTAAATGGTGGGACCAATTTAATTTCTTGACTAGCAACAAACGGTTTTCTAGAACCAGAAGACTGATTCCCAGACTTTAATTCCGCCATCGCATACTCAAATTCCCTTTTTTTTATTATCAGCTTCCAACCTACAACGCTCCAATTCTGCTTTACTTTTTTCCAACCTCATTTGTTCGATTTGCAACTGCATCTCTATATTACTTATTGGAAATGACTCTAAAATCGATTCATCAAAATCACCCGAATCCACATAGTGTGACGTGATTTTTATCTGTATAAGAGCCTTCGATGTAGATTTCGAAATACCTTTAAGTTGCAATCTACTAGCTATGGCAGACACCTCAGTTTTTCTCGCCTTCGCTAACAACTCCGCGTCTGGTGAAACCAGAAACTCATCAATATTCATTGTTGCCGAATACCACTCACAAGCCAATCAAACAAAAGAATCGAGTTTTCCCCTTTTCCAAAACACCGATTCAAAATTTAACAGGCATTTAAACTCAAAAATGATTAATCCCGGATGCAGCCCCCATATTTATGTTACGGATCCAGCAACAATAAATATATAAGTGAGACAGGGGTTTTTATAACAAATACAACATTTATTAAACACTGAAAAACAAACACCAGAAGTAAACAAATCACTAACGTAACCGGAAGTCAGCTGCTGTGCGGCAGCTTAAAAAGTTCTTAAAGCAATGAAGCTTAAACAGTTCTTAAAGCGATGTTGCAAAAACAGTTCTTCAAAGTAGTGCTGCAAGAGTTCAAAATGCTTGCAGTCCATTAAAGGAGAGACTTTTTAGACAATTTAAGTTCTCTCTCACGTCGTGTTGTTGCGGTTCCCAGTCGAACTGTACTTTTCCCACGGAGAATTTAGGGAGATGAAATGAAACGGCTCAAAGGCACTGACCTTTCCTTGACAAAACTGTTCCCAATCCTTTTTGCTATTCACAGGAATTAACATGGGGACAGCCAACGAATTCCTTCCGAATGAGGATCAAACAAGGTCGAACCTGTTTCACCCTCGAAATCGACTTTCCTCGATCATTTAACTACCGAACTCCGATCTTCCCTCTCCACTGATTTTTAACTGGCAGTATTATAAAGAAACTGCTGGCAATGACCTTTTAAACTTTAGGCATTAAATAAAACTCCATCTTTCAACCAAACTGCGTCATAATATTGAACCACGCAGTGGCATGAAGTCAAAATGGCAAATGCAGCCACGAACTGCCCCTCCTCACAGGGAGGGGTCCTTCTTTTATAGCCTGTTAAAGAACCTGTCACATGACCTCTACTGGCGGAAAAATGACGTCACTCCCCTATCACAAGACCACTACCTTAAGTGCAGTATAGCTTCAACACCAGTCACGTGTCACGGGTACGTAACAATATATCGGTTCAATACATGTCAAACGTTGTAATTGTTCCCATCTTTCACACTTTACCGGGCAGATGGTTCCATAAACTAACCATGACCTCATTATTCATCGAGGCTGCGTAACGAGGAGCCTTGCTTCTTCAGGTTTACCATGTCAATAGTTCCTTCCATAACATAGCAAGGAAACAAGCTCCTCTGGCAACCAGCTTCGTCTCCACCAAGAAACCCCTATCTTTATGAAACTATATAAAGCATATGTGAGGCCTCACTTGCATTATTGTGAGTACGTTTTATCCCTTTATCTTGGAAAGGATATGCTGAAACTGGATAGGGATGAAAGAGGTTCACGAAAATGATTCCAAGATTGAATGGTTTGTAATATGAACAGCGCTTGAGCGCGGAAGGCCTGTATTCACTGGAATTCAGAAGAATGAGGGGTGACTTCATTGAGAACTATCTGATGGTGAAAGTCCTTACTAGAATGGATGTGGAGGGGATGTTTCCGATGCTGGCAGCGTCCGATACCAGAGGAAATGGCGTCAGATTAGAGAGCTTCCTTTTAGAACAAAGATGAGGAGGAATTTCTTTGGTCAGAGAGTGATGAATCTGTGGAAATCTTTGATACAGGCAGATGTGGATGCAAGGCCCTATGTATATCTAAGGCAGAGTTTCATAGATCCTTGATAGTTCAGGGCATGCAGGGATACGGGGCGAAGGCAGGAGCCTGGGGAGAAGAGAAGATTTGTATCGGCCAGGATGAAATGGCGGAACGGATGGGTTTCACCAAATGGCTCAATTCTGCTAATATACCTTATGGTCTTAACTTCAGTATCTCATTCGCCCAACACCGAAATATTTCCACCATCTCACTACTTGTAATCACACAGTTACAAAGAAACGCGAGGACTCCACACTAAAAGCATTGGCGGTCAGTATCGATCTTTGGTTTTCAGTGCCAGGAGGTAGCTGCACTGGCTGCAGCCTCACGTTTTGTCCATTTTTTACATGTTAGATGCATTAGCAGTTATAAGAGTGGTGAATATACAGAGCGCTGACTGCAAATAAGAGAGTTGAATATTTAGGAATACTGATTAATGCAATCGAAAAGTGAGCAGATTTATTAAAAGGTAAGAACAGCGTTGTTACGGTGTTTAAGATACTGTTAAACACAAGAGTTTCTTCAGATGCTGGAAGTCCAGAGCAAGACGCACAGACACCATGCTTGAGGAACTCAGCAGGTCAGGCAACATCTACGGAAACAGGTGACGTTTTGATCCAAGGCCCATATTCAGGGCGTGAAAGGAAGGGGGAAGACACCAGAAAACGGAAGTATGGGGAACGGATTAGAAGGACAAATCAGAAGTGTCCTATTTCTTGACTCATGTGTTACTTCAGCATACACAGAAGAGAAGTGGTGACAAGTCATTCACAATTCTGAAGGACCAACAAATGTAATGATATCGATCTGTGGTCATCAATACCAGTAACAATTAATTAAATTATCGTAACATTTAAAAAATCCAGCCGCTGCCTTTAAGGAGTTTGTACCGTGGCGGCATGGGTTTCTTTCGTATGCTCTGGTTTCATACCATATTCTGAACCATACCGGTCCTTAGTTCTATTGGTCACTGTAAAATTTCCCGGTATTAGGCTGGGATGAAATTGGGTGATTGCTAGGAGGTGTGCCTCGAAGGTCAGAAAGGCCCATTCAACGCTGTAGCTCAATAATTAAATAAATAAGCAAATTAAACAATAAAAAGATTATATACACACACACACATACACACACGCACACAGATACACACACACGCGCAGACACACACACACACACACACACACACACACACACACACATATATATTTATTTATAGAGAGAGAGAGAGAGAGAGAGAGAGAGAGAGAGAGAGAGAGAGAGAGAGAGAGAGAGAGAGAGAGAGAGAGAGAGAGAGAGAGAGAGAGAGAGAGAGAGAGAGAGAGTAAATACTCCAATATTTGCTGATTTCCCAAGTGGTAACATTACCGCTGGTTTCATTATCAGCCACTCTAACACAGTGGCCATTATGTAACAGAAACTGTTTCTCAAACATTGAAGAAATGTTTTCCTGGCTTAAGCAGATGGAATTGCAGTCGCTACACTTTTGGATTGAAATATACCAGGTTATCTGTGTGGCTTCATCGCTAACTGGCAGCTGAAGCTGTGTAGCAAGAATGGACTGATCTTCAGACAGAACATAACCAGGCAGTGGGCTAGGTATCAGGATAGATCGGCTTGCGGATGAAGCCACGGTGGCTGGGAGTGGGGAGCGATGTTGGGAAAGCGTATACTGGGAATGGGAGCTTTTTGCGTTGTTGGGAATGCTGGCAGCAAGGAAGGAGATGGAGGAAGTTAGGAGGTAAGGCAGCATCTCTGGAGGGGAATAACAATAGTTTTGTGGCTTGTCCCCTCAGCAGGATTACTAACGCATTACTACTGAAACGCCTCCACAGATGCTACCTGCCCTGTTTATTTTCTGTAGCATTCTGTACGCTGCAATGCTGACCTGAATTTTAATGATTTTGTTCTCATTTCCGATTTCTTTATTGTTAATGTAACACAAAAACCACAGAAACAAAAAAAATTACTAAACAAAACCTACAATTTTCAGAGCTTCAGAAATCATTATCTATATATGACTAAACAGTTAATCATTCCTTTGAAATATTCCAATGGATTTGACAGAAACTGTTTCCCTTTTTGCACTTGATCTGAAACTTTCTAATCATATGTTAACTTTCTACATGCCCTTCATAATCAATTTTTATTCGTAGTATCCCCTCTTGCTGATGTCAGAATAACTGTTTACACATCTCTTCTTTCATTATTTTCCTGAATTACGGAGATGTGTCAGCCATTTTTCATTCGAAAGAGATGATCCTGCATTCCATGGAAGATTATGACTACAGGTATCGCGGATTCTGTGGAAAACTATTTCACTACTTATATAAAGGCTATCGCATCATGTTGAACAGATTATTGAAATCAATTCCAATTGTTTTAATGTAGGTATTTCATAACGCAGTTTCTTAAACTCTGTCTCTCTGAAATCAATCCGTGGTTACCTTGTTCATCTTCCCTTACGAATTACACTATCTGCATGTAACAGATCCAAATTTAAAGTTGCCAATCTGAACATTTTCCATATCTGTTCTACAACTTGTTTCCCTCACCTTGTGCGTTACTCTTACATTTTTTCCTCCATCAATCCTTTACAGTTTTCTAACATTCTACCATTTCTCAAGGTTATTGTTATTTTCATCAAAAATCATTGTGTGAATTTCTGCAACTTGGGCATTATCACAACGTGAATCTTTTCATGGGCCCTGAACATGGACACAACAATCACAAACAAGGCGCGCCTGAGTCTTTTCTTCTGCATTCCGTTTACGAGGGCAACAAACATTTTCAGATGTGCTACCGAATGCATCCTGATTGTTTGCATCAAACTTTGACATTGACCTTTTTTTAGCAATCAGACGAAGAGAGGAAAGAAGGAAATTCTTGCAAGAAAAAAAAATCCAGATGAGTTTTAAAAAAGTTTATTTGATTAATTTATGAATGAGTGTCAGTGGATATATCAGCCCCAACTTTATCTCGTCCTCTGATCCTACTCTGTGTCCCGGCATAAATAAAGGGGTTCACACAGGAACACAGGAACTGCAGCATGTACCCGCTTTCTTCCAGAGGAAAATTTGATTCACTGTAATTGGAACCCGAAAAGTAAGGTGTGCCGGATATGCGAACGTAAAGGAAAGTTACCAGTACCAAAAGCCAGAAGAGAATGAATATACCTGAGATACCTAAGAGCAGGGCGATAGATTTACGACGGTTCTCCGTCTCCGCATCGGACCGTCTTTCACTGTTACCGCCGCCATGGAGTCTCCTGCGGATTTTAATGGCTTTTAAAATATGCCGAACTGTGATGAAATTGAACAGCAAAATTAGAACAAATGGAAGGCAAGGGGTTAAAATACTGTCGATCCAGTCAAAAGCTATCCAGTACGGCGAAGTATAAAAAATGACTGAATTACGCACGGCGTGAGCTCATTTTTATGTGGACGTTCATATATTAAAGCATTAAATATATTTTTAATACTACTAAGGACACTAATGATTCCGATCACGACCGCAGCTGTTCGTTCTGTGCAATATTTTGTTTTCCATTTTTGACAGCATATGGCCACAAAGCGATCAAAGGTGAACATCACTGTCACCCAGACGGAGCAGTCTCGTACTGCGAAAGTTAACACAACAATCACAATGCAGGAAGGAGCGACGGCTAGGAAACTGGTCGGAAAACTCATCGGAACAATCCGGATAAATATCACGCTGGTCAGGATGACCAGGAGATCCGTCAGAGCCATCGCAAGCAGATAGGCAGTGATACATCTGGAGAGACCGCATCTTCGGCGAAACATTATCGCAATCACGGCCACATTAGCTGAAATGGAGGAAAATAGAGATGGTGATCCTGTGTTAGTGATGGCGGTGTGTGTGTGTGTGTGTGTGTGTGTGTGTGTGTGTGTGTGTGTGTGTGTGTGGTGTGGTGTGTGTGTGTGTGTGTGTGTGTGTGTGTGTGTGTGTGTGTGTGTGAGTGTGTGTGTGTGTGTGTGTGTAGTGTGTGTTTGTGTATTGTTTTGCGTGGCATTTATTTCTTTCAATGCACAGTATCCGCTGTGTCATTTGCGTTTTGATTTTTGTATTTCCGTATTTGATTAAGAAATAAAACAGTGGAACTCAGTGGAACTCAGATGAAATTCTGATTGGACGGTGTTCAGGGTAACACTTTTCCTGATTTGACACTTGAAAGTGATCTGACAGGCAGTTGCCCTACGAAAAGTCGTGTCAGTTGTGTAACTACGCTGTGATGTTTCTTCCTACTTCTGTGTGTGTCTTATGGGTGAGTACGTTCCTGTGGGGCAGAACAAGTTAGAACAGCATCATGCTTAACTATCAATCGACCTGACGTTCATGTTGTATGTCATCTTTCTCACACAAAAGAACATCCTAATAAAACAAATATAACATTTTCTACTATTTAATTCCATCCAATATTGACAGTGCTCCGTTCTTGTGTAGACGCCAAATAGATTTTTGGAACTCGCTTCTAAAATTGTTAAGCACAGTTTTTAACTACGTTTTGAAGTATCTTTGTGGCTTCTTTAGCCGACATAACATGGAATATGTCTGGTGCACAGTCAAAAGACCATGCATCAATCCACATATTATCGGTTAAAAGCTTAGATTACTACTCTAAAGCTACAGTTATGTGGATGCCCCTGTCACAAGTTCCTCTTCATCTAGGAAACACATTCATTATTTCACTTCACTTTGTCCCCGAAAATAACCAGCTTTGTTCAATCTACACGTAGTTTAAGATTAGCCTCATTTTTCTCCTTCACGCAGGGTCTCCTGACGAATGGTCTTGGCCCGAAACATCGACAGCGCTTCTCCCTATAGATGCTGCCTGGCCTGCTGTGTTCCACTAGTATTTTGTGTGTGTTGTTGTTTGAATTTCCAGCATCTGCAGATTCCCTCGTGTTTGCTCTTAAAATAATTAATGTTACCTTTGTGACATACTTTGATTGTAACTGTTTATTTTAGCGACACCGAAACCAAATTGCTATCATTATACTTCGGTCTTTACCATCGCAATGAGACAAGTTCATAAAATAGGTATCAAAACTATCGACTATCAGAAGATAAAAAGAAGAAACTGGGCTGCTGATCACGATAAGGTGCAGCAAAAGGAAAAGAAGTTTAAAAGGAATGTAATATTTTGTCATAATAGTGCAAACGATAGAAGTGAAAAAAGCACACGAAAGAAATTAATAATGCTGGAAGAATAGTGAAAGAGTATTTAATCTACAAATGATAAAAAGTAACGATACCAGTATCTCCCAAAAGGATAGAACAGTACATAATTTTTGCCTGCTTGATAATGAACGCCAAAGACATTACCTGGAATGCCGATTATTGCAGCGATAGAATAATAATTTACCAACCCAAAAACTTGTGCAATTCCATGCATTGCTATTGAAACATTTAAAGCGAAGAGTACAACTGCATTTGCAATTTATTGTCTTCATACACGGCATCAAGTCACCAAGGAGCATATTAGGAAGGCTCCATTATTTATTGATGGTGAGAACTTAAATACATTGCGAACCTATAGCAGCTGCTGTCAATAATTGCCCTGATGAATAATTTTGCATATTGTGTAATCCTGTTTCTACTGCTCTAAAGAGTAGCAAAGATAATCAGTAAAAGACACATGCAATTGTTGAAAGCCATCCTTAACCGACTGTATATATCAACATGGAATATGGACGTTCTAGGAATTGAAAAAAATAAACAGGCACATTTATTCAGTGGAATAATGAAAATCAAAGTCTGGAATATTGTCATATCTTCAAGAATATAACTGCACAGGTGCAACGCAAAACTTACTTGCAGTAGCATCACAGCCAAATAATATCATATAAACTATATTCCCGTGATAATCATCAAGGAAACCTACGTTTTTCAAGAAGACAAAAAAGCACAATTACGACACACAAAAAAAGTAAAGTGTATTACAGAGCAACGTTATGCAAGTTGTCATTCTGGTCGTCAGCTATAATGGTCAGTGATGTACCGATTAGATCAGTAACTAATGAATGAAGGGTCGTAGCTGTTCTTGTGATGTGGGAGTACAGGCTTCTTTACCCTGTGTACCTGATGGTATCTGCAAGAATATGACACGCCCTAGATTACAGGAATCGTTGAAGATCGAAAATGTTTTCTTGATTTAGTTTCCGCCAATGAAGGGGATTGTCCGAGATACGCAGAGCAAACTCCTCTGTGGCTTCTCCCATTCCAGCTCATTCGAGCTGTCATTCAAACCGTGATGCAACAAGTCCGGGATGCTTTCACCAGAACATCTGTAAAGTTTGTTGGAGTATTCTATGACAAGTCAAAGCTCCATTACTCCTTAAGAATATAAAATGCAGTCCTTGTGATTGAATCTATCCTCACGGTCTGGAACAGATCTTGTGATTTGATAACGCCCAGGACGGTAAAGCTGCTATTGTTGCACCCTCTTCAATCTGGACTGAAACTCTCTCCTGACTCTTCATTCACTATTGCTGACATCTGTCCCGCACATATTTCTGACTCAAAACCATAATTCGACCTATAACTCTCCGCACTGACCCTAAAGCATCCCTATGAGACAAAACTTGCAACAACAAAAATTTGAGGATCTGTATCGATAAAATTCGCAACCCAGCTTGATCCTGACTAGCTGAAGATTGAAGGGCCAGGTCTTGAAGATTGATGATGAGCTTGGATGGGATGATGGTCGTGAACAGGTGTCGTACATATGAGTTCCTGCTTTCTAGATGGCCCAGAGCACAATGAAATCGCATTTAGTGAATGTGGAGTTTGACTATGCCTGTAAATACAGGCACTCCATGTAACCATATGACCATATAGCAATTACAGCACGGAAACAAGCCATCTCGGCCCTTCTAGTCTGCGCTGAACGCTAATTCTCACCTAGTTCCACAGACCCGCACTCAGCCAATAACCATCCATTCCTTTCTCTATCACTATACCTACCCAATTTTACTTTAAATGACAATACCGAACCTGCCTCTACCACTTCTGCTGGAAGCTCGTTCCTCACAGCCACCATTCTCTGAGTAAAGAAATTCCCCCTCGTGTTACCCTTAAACTTTTGCCCTCTAACTCTCAACTCAGGTCCTTTTGTTTGAATCTCCCCTACTCCCAACGGAAAAAGCTTATCCACGTCAACTCTATCGATCCCCCTCATAATTTTAAATACCTCTATCAAATCCCCCCCCTCAACCTTCTATGCTCCAAAGAATAAAGACCTAATTTGTTCAATCTTTCCCCATAACTTAGGTGCTGAAACCCAGTTAACATTCTCGCAAATCTTCTCTGTACTTTCTCTATTTTGTTGATATGTTTCCTATAATTTGGTGACATGAACTGGACACAATATTCCAAATTCGGGCATTACCAATGCCTTGTACAATTTTATCGCTGAGCGTCATAGGAAGTCATTCCTACCTGTGGCCATCAAACTTTACAACTCCTCCCTCGGAGTGTCAGACACCCGGATCCAATAGGCTGGTTGTGGACTTATTTTTCACTTGGTATGATTAACTTATTATTATTTTATTATATATGGTTTTATATTGCTATATTCCTTCACTATTCTTAGTGGTGCGGCTGTGTAACGAAACCCAATTTCCCTCGGGAGCAATAAAGTATGTCTGTCTGTCTGGCTGGCTGTAGCATTACATCCCAACACCTATTTTCAATGCTCTGATTTATAATGGCCAGCATAGCAAAAGCTTTCTTCACCACCCTATCCACGTGAGATTCTACTTTCATGGAAGTATGCACCATTATTCCTAGATCATGATGGTTCTACTGCTTTCTACAATGCACTACCATTTACAATGTATATCCTATTTAGATTATTCCTACCAAAATGGAGCACCTCGCACTTATCAGTATTAAATTCCATCTGCCATCGTTCGGCCCACTCTTCTAACTGGCCTAAATCCGGGCACCTTTCTGCATAGATCTTTACTACTTGGCCAAGTATGCCACGGAAACTAGAGGACAGTTAGAGATTTATCAAGTCATAGAAAACTGCAGCACAGAAAGGTCCAGTTGGACTGCATACTCCATGCAGTACTATTGTTCTGACCTGACTCGATGTTGCTGCGGATCGTAGGCCCGTCATAATACCCCACCAACCCCCGTCCATGTGCTTATACAATTTCATTTTAAGTGCTGAAATTGAACACGCTGATAATCTCTCTACCCTCTGATTTAAAAAAGAGCTCTCCCATATTCCATTTAATCATTTCTCGTTACACCCTTAACCCATGATGTTTGGTTCCATTCCACATAGCCTCAGTGGTAGCTGGCATTGCTGGCATTTATCCTATCTATTCGCCCCATAATTTTGTATACTTCTATAACATTGCTCCTCATTCTTCTACATTCAAGCCAATACTGTCTTTAACCATTGAGCCTTTCACTATGACTCATGTCCTGAAGTGTCAACAAAATCCTTGTATCTTTTCTCCTGCACGTTTTCGATCTTACTGTTATCACTCCTGTAGGCAGATGACCAGAACTGTAGAACAGTCTTCAAATTATGCCTCATAAATATCTTATACAAGTTCAACACATCGCAACTCATGTACTCATTGCTTAGATTTATGAATGCTAATGTGCCAAGCACCTACAGTTCCACCAATTTCATTGAATTATAGATCTGTATTGGCAGATTCCTCTGTTCACCCGCACTCATTAGTGTCCTACTCTGTGTAGGTTCTACCCCTGGTTAGTCCTCCCAATGTGGAACACAAAACACTTGCCTGCACCAAATCCCATCTGCTATTTTTCAGAGCATTTTGCCAGCTGGGCCAGATCCCGCTACCAGATTTGTTAGACTTCCTTGCTATCCATTGCGTCCCCTTCCTTGATGTGATGCAAATTTACTGATTTATTACACCACATTATGATCCATATAGTTGATATAAATGAAAGGCAGCACCGAGCCCAACACGAATCCCTGCGGCCATTCACAAATCACAGGCCTCCAGTCACAGAGGCAATCATTCACTACCAATCTCCACCTGTTCCCGTGAATCCCTCTGCTAATCCAATTCATAATCTCAATCATGAAACTCCTTGACCAATCTCCCAGCAGGGATCAAGTTACAGGCATTGCAAACGTCCAGGTGGACAATGTCCACTGGTTTCTGTAATCACCTCTGTTATTAACTTTCTCAATTTTTTTAAACCCTCTTTGGTTATCACGTACAATGCCAAGTTTACCATCGGGAATCAGTCCCAGTCCAAGCAAAATACTTATACATCCTGCCCCTTAGAATACCTTTCGATAGCTTACCCACTATTATTGTCAAGGGCATAGCGGCCTCTAATTTCCCTGCTTTTTCCTGTAAGAATTCCGTTAACAACGCCACAGCATTAACTGTCCTCCAATCTACCTTACGCCTGTTTGAGGATATGTTAATTTCCTTGTTGCATTAGCCTCCCCCACAGTCGGAGGCGAACACCTTGTCAGGTTTTGGAGACTTATCCCCTTTACTTGACTCCAGCAGCTAATACATCTTACTGTGAAATCTAAGTATGTTCCATGATCTGACTGGTGTTTTGCTACTCTCCAATCGACTCCGTGTATGCCTCCCGAGCAATCACAGATGAAAAAAAAAACACACATACGAATCTCCCCCTTCTGTTTCAGCTCCATGCATAGAAATCCTCGCATATCTTTGAGAGTACCTATTTTGTCTCTTGTTATTCGTTTGCTCTTAATGCTTAATTAGAAGATCTTGGGACTCTTCTTTACCTTGCTGCTAGAGAAATTTAATGTTTTCATTTCGCCCTCCTGATGTCCCTCTGTTACGTACCCCATAACTGGGTGTCTGACCAGCAAAGATAGAAGTATCCGTTGGAGTCTGGTGGTACTATATTTAAAAGTGTTCATTAGTAAAATAAGCAAAACAATACCAAGAATGCAAATATACATATAGCACAGGTTATATATAACTCAGGAGGGGTGTGGTTAACTCTGCACTCCATTGTCCATCAGGTCTGTTCATCACTCATAACATCCCCATCCTTCCAGAAATTTTCACCAGAGTGAAAATTAACTAATAAAGCACATTACTGAATTACAGAATTTAACAAAATACAGAAGTGGTCTTAACTACAAGAATAATGCAGATACACGTTCAAATTAACATCTAGATAAACAATCAGCAATTACATTGTAACTCCCCTTTACATGTTGTATTTTAATATCGAATTCCTGTAACAACAGACTCCAACTTAATAACAGTCAATCTTCCATGGTGTTTTTATCTTTTCACAGCTTCGTCCAAAAAAAAATTCTAATTCCCGCAAAACCAGATCCTGTTATTCAAGTTGCATTTGGCCAACCTGTGCCTCTTTTCCGCTTAACTCTCATGTGGTTAGCTTGCTCACCAGTGTGGAATAGGCCTTCACAGACTCCTTTCACAGTAGCTATCTTATTACTAATATTTTTCAAACTAAGCCCATTTGCTGAGCTTCCACACCACTCATTAATTTTAAGCAGGTCATTAATTTTATCTTCAGGATCTTTAATTCTATTAGTTTCCAGTTTAACATCTGCAGGTGATCCCTCTTGGTCAAAACAACACTTCAAGTTCTGCCTCTCCAACTCACATCTTTGAATAACATCAAGTTGTTTATCCTTAAATTTCAAAACAAACTGTAATTGTCTGGCAGGCACCTTGTTAACCAATCCACAGACCCTTCAGCATGGTTACTACTTCTAAAACTAATCCAGACTTTAGATATTCTTTATTCAAAAGTTTGGTAACATTTTTCCCGTCAATATCTTCAATAACATCCACATCACCAGCTTTCATCTCATCATTAACTTTTAACACGCCTTCTAACACAAGTGTCTGAGAATTCTCACTTTCTCTCGGGTGCCAAGGTTAACCCTTTCTTCACTGAACCATTCCATCTGACCCAAAAAGACTGCATTCCTTTTTAACCAAATCAGATACCTCAGATTTTTCCTGAGGTTCAACATTAGGTTCTGTACCCTGTGACTCCACAGGTACCTTCACATCCTGAACACAGGCAAACGGGACAACTGCCTCTTCTAGGATTTCAATCCCAGTCCCCTTTTCAAATTCTAAGTTCCCCTGATCCTTCCAGGTACTCTCTGGGCAACTCCACTTCGGAGTAAACTCAACCTGGCGGGTTAAAACAACTTCGTCTGCTAACCCAGCAGATGACCTCAAGGTAGCGGCATCGTTTTCATCTAGGGCTGCCCTTATATCATCGGGAACATTCTTCAATCTGAAACAGCTCTGTCAAACCAGACAGATCATCCATGTCCAAACCTGGACCTTCTAACTGCCCCATCCGTTTCTCATCTTGGCTCCGTGGCTCCATAAACTCCTTCCTCCCTCCTAAATGTCCACTTTGGGGTATCTTATGGGTCAGGTTCAAAATTCCGTTCCTTTCCTAACAGTAAATCTGCTTCATCCCCTTTACTTTCCTTAGCTCCACTATTCTCCGTTTTACAACCCTCTAACCCCCTCTTGGTACAGGGTCGGTAAAAAACGTCTCCACTAAATCAACACTGGACTCATTTAAACTGGTTCCTGTCTCAGCCACCTTTCTAGACATGCTGCGAGTTATCGCGCCTGCGGGATAAATCTTGGAATATATGGGGCGAGTCCTCAGCACTTACAGGATTGCTTGTTAATTTCACTGCTGAATACACGTCTCCACCTGCCAGATCGTTACCGAGTACGACGTCCACTCTGTCCATCGGTAGTTTCGACCGCAACCCTATTTCGACTGGTCCAGGTACCAGGTCACATTTCAGAAATTTCCTGTGCAAAGGTACGGACTCAGTCCCTTTTCCGATACCTCTTAACACAACCTCCGCAGTCTCAGTCTCAGGACCGAAGTATAACACCTTCCTTAGAATCAATGACTGACCAGCCCCAGTATCTCTCCAGATCCGCACTTTTCACACTCTTTCACAGACACCGTCCCTTCCGAGATAAACTTCTCACGCCCCTCTTGGGCTCCATCTGACTTTGCCTTCCTCATCGATTTATTGACCGGCTCAATGCAACCAGTCGGAATTGCTGTTTTCCCTTTTCCTGTCCCCTTCTTCGGTGCAAAGCACTTAGATCAGATATGACCAGCTTTTCCACAATTATAACACGTAAAACTAGGAACCTTCCTGCCAGCCTGCTTTTCCTCCTCCTTACCTTTTCCACTAGTTCCCGGCTTATTCTCTGCCTTGAACGGTGGGCTTTCTTTACCGTCCCTACTGCCTCTCTGGTAGCTCTTATTTGAGGAAAACGTTGTCTTGTGGGTTAAGGCATACTCGTCTGCTAGCATGGCAGTCGCAGACAGAGTCACTGTCTCCTTCTCGTCCAAATACGTCTTCATACCTTCACGGATACAACCTTTGAACTGCTCAATCAGTATTAACTGCAACAGTTTATCATAATCTCCAACGACCCCTTTGAGGAGCACCAACTCTCACAGCACATTTGCATCTCACGGGCAAACTCTAAGTAGGTGTAGTTCCACGGCTTTCTGAAGTTCCGGAAACATCTGCTGGTATGCTCTGGCACCAACTCGTAACTCCTCAATATAGCCCTTTTCACTTCCTCATAATCCTTACACTCATTCATGGACAATGCCGAATACGCTTGCTGAGCCTTCCCCCTAAGTACGCACTGTTACAGAACAGCCCATTTCCCCTCAGGCCAGTTCTGAATCACAGCCACTTTCTCAAAATGGAGGAAGAACTTATCGACATCCATCTCCTCGAATGGAGGTACCAAGTGGATCTCCTGACCAATCCTGAACCCCTCATTTGGGTCTGCTGCCCGGTCCTCTTCCCTGCGATGCCTTAAGCTCTCCATGTCCAGCTCAAACTGCCTCTCTTTCTCTCTTTCCTCCCTCTGCTTATCAGCTTCTGCCCTCTGCCTTTAAGCTTCTTCTCTCTGCCTTGCAGCCTCCATCTCCTTAATCTGGAACTCATGCTCCCTTTTCTCCTTCTCTGCAGCCAACCTTAATCCTTCTATCTGTACCTGAACCTCACCCTCGTCTGGTTTCCTCTCAGGGAACAGGTCCAGTACATCCGACGTGAACACACCACTTGGATACATAATGCACAGCTAATGCTCTCAGTATTTCCAAATTTCTCATCGCCGGTTTCACCACGAGAGATTCAATCGTCTTGCAACACTCACCAATTCCAGCTTTCTGGCATCCTCTAATGCCCCCGTAGTTGCTTCTTTTAAAAATTC